>NW_027286070.1:57622890-57847890 GCF_022747635.1 Hetaerina americana
TAACCGTTACCTGCTCTATATTGACTACGCTTCTGCCTACCTCTTCATTTAATACTATGGCAACCTCTCTTGGGCTCTCGTCCCCATCGCTGTATATTATTTTATACTTATCACTCCAGTAATCCCCGCTATCTTTCCATCTCACCTCGCATAGACCTAAAATATCTATATTTCCCCTTTCCATCTCTCGCTTAACATTCTCCAATTTCCCTGTCCTCATCATTGTCCTAACATTCCACGTTCCTATTCTAACTAATTTTGTCTTCTTCTCCTGCGTCTTCTGTCCTGCTGCTGCTGGTTTTCCCTTGCAAGGGTTTCGTGGGATGACGACCGCGGAAGCCTTGCCTCCCCCGCTGCCGGGCACGACACACGGCCGATTGGGCCGAGCCCCATATATATATATATATATATATATATATATATATATATATATATATATATATATATATATATATATATATGTATACATATATATATATGAATGTATATATATATGTTGGTCGCGGTAGTCCAGTGGGTAGAGCGTTGGACTGTTGACCGGAGGATCCCGGGTTCGAGTCCCGGGAAAGTCACTCTGGGCACCTGCAGGGCCACCCAAGCTGAAGTGATTTTTCGGGCACCAGGTCTTCCTGGGGAACCATAACCAGCACAGGGAAAGGAACCCCTTCCCTGATGTGTGAATTTTCACACGCCGTATAGGGCTTAGTACTGGGTGATCTCTACCATCACCTACTAAACCGAATATATATATATATATATTCGGTTTAGTTATTAATTATATTTAATTATATTATATATAATTATATTTATATAAATAATTATAATATAATTATAAATAATTATATTTATATAATTATATATATATATATATATATATATATATTATTGGGTAATCTACCGGTTAAGGTAGGTCTTTGGATGGACACAGCTACTAAATAAATATTTTGTGACTCCTAACAAAATAAAAAATTCCAGTGTCCTACTTTACATCATGCCCCTCTTCTTCTCTGAGTACTTTCTTCCTCCCTTCATCCCGTCCAACATCCCTATCCTGTTCCTTCCCTTTCCTCTTTTGCCCAACACTCCCCTCTATCACAGCCTTCAACACCCTACTGCCGGTTAATACCCCCTTCATCCACTTTCCCTGCCTCTATAGGATTTCTCTCAACAAACACCTGTCCTCGCCCACCATACCAAGTACGTCCTAATTTGTTTTCTTCTCTGTCCATTTCACCTTCTCCAATCTTCTCCAAAACCCACATTTCAAAAGCCTCAAGTCTACTACTATCCTCCTGCTTCAATGACCACGTTTCCGCGCCGCACAGAGCTACACTCCATATCAAAGTTTTTACGAGTCTTTTCTTAATACCCTTACTCAACGCCCCTCTCATCAACTCCCTCCTCCTCGTAAAAGCCTCTTTGCCTTGCGGAATTCTTCTCCTCAGGTCCCTACTACTTTGACCGTTTTGGTCCAAAACACTTCCGAGATACGTAAACTGTTCTACCTGCTCTAGTTTTTGCCCTCCTATTTTAATGTTTAGCTTAGCCTTTTTCTTTCTAGAAAATCGCATAACCTTTGTTTTATTAATATTGATTCTCTAACCATACCTGTCGCACTGAATTTCCAATTCACTCAGCAATGATTGCAACCCCTTGGCTGACTGACAAACTAAAGCTTGGTCATCAGAAACCTAACTGATTTTACGAAATCCCCGCCCACATTCATTCCTACCTCCAGTTCTTCCCATGCCTCTTTAAACATGCCTCGTTAATCATTTCCTCTTCATACAGGTTGAACAGCAACGGTGATAATGGGCAACCCTGCCTTACACCCCTTCCTAACACTGCCCATCCTGACTCCCCGTTTCCCACCCGCACCTGAGCAGTCTGAGACATGTTCAGGTTGCGGATTAGCCTCCTTTCCCTCCAATCTATTCCTATTTTCTGCAATATACTCATTAGTTTTTCCCAATTCACTCTATCAAACGCTTTTTCAAAATCTACGAAACAGGCAAATACCTCCTGGTTGTGTTCTATATTCCTCTCGATTAATATTCTAATTAATGAAATGGCATCACGCGTACCTCTCCTTCCTAAACCCAAACTAATCATCTGTTTCCCTAAGTAATCATTTGCCCTACTCTCTATTCTTTTACTTATGATACTGAGATCAACTTTAGCTGCGTGGGATATCAAACTTATTGTCCTGTAGTCCTCACATGACGTAGCCTTTACCTTTTTAGGAATAGGCACTAAAACTGATCTCACAAAGTCTTCCAGCCAGATTTCTTTTTCATAAATACTACGGATCAGCCCATATAGCCTCTTCCTCCCACATTTTCCTAAGCATTTTAAAAGTTCCACGGGAATGTTATCTACCCCCACGGCCTTATTTAGTTTCATCTCCCTTAATGCCCTTTCTATCTCATTGTCTTGTATGCCTGGACCTAAGCTGTCTTCCTCTACGTCATTTTCTTTTTCAATGTCTAACTTTGTTGGTCTGAGTTCTTTACTATACAGTTCTTCTATATACTCATTCCATCTCTCTTGGATCTTTCCTGCGTCAACTATTACCTTACCCGCCTTATCTCTAACTATTAGCATAGCTCTTCCTTTCTTACTTCCCGATAACGATTTAACTTTGCTGTACAGCGCACCGATTTCACCCTTCCTCTGGAGACTTTCCATATCCTCGCACTGAGTCTTCCACCATGCTTCTTTTGCCTTATTTGTTGCCCGCCTCAATTTATTGTTCAATTCTTTGTACATCATTTTGCCTAACTCTGTATTTACATTCTTCCATTTTCGCCGCTCATCCATCTTTGTAATCATCTCATCCGTGATCCATGGTTTCCTAGTCCTTTTAGCGTTAACGGTTCCAATAGTGTCTTTTGCGTATTTCGATAACCCTTTCTTAATGCTTTCCCATTTTTCTTCGATAGTACTTAGCTCTTTACCATCTTCCGTGATTTCCTCTACCGCCTGTTTATACTCCTTCCTTTTCAAACCATTTAATGCTTCTACATTCCATTTTCTGACTCGCCGCCCCTGCCTTATCTTTTTGAAACGGACGCTACATTTCATAGCAACTAAATTGTGGTCAGAATGCATCCGTTCACGGGAAGCTGTGCGAATTTATCACAATGTTCCCAAACCAGTGTCTAACCTGGATCAAATCTAGCTGATACCTTTCTGAGTCACCTGGCATTTTCCATGTATCCCTGCGTCTTTTGTGGTGTGTGAACTAAGTGTTGGTGATGACTAGCCCCTGTCTCCTGCAGAACTCAACTGCTTTCTCCACGCGGTCATTCCTCGTGCCTAACCCTTAGTCCCCGACCTCGTCACCATCTCTTCCTTCGCCTACCGTCGCATTCCAATCCCTCATCACTGTCAAATGTTTCCCTGCGGGAACACATGCGATTATGTCATCTAACTGATCGAATATCCCATCGACCTCATCTTCCTTCTGGTTGCTCGGTGGCATGTATACCTGAATATTAACCAAGTTCGTCGGTTCTGCTTTTATCCCTACAAGTAATAACCTAACCGTTACCTGCTCTATATTGACTACGCTTCTGCCTACCTCTTCATTTAATACTATGGCAACCTCTCTTGGGCTCTCGTCCCCTCCGCTGTATATTATTCTATATTTATCACTCCAGTAATCCCCGCTATCCTTCCATCTTACCTCGCATAGACATAAAATAACTATATTTCCCCTTTCCATCTCTCGCTTAATATTCTCCAATTTCCCTGTCCTCATCATTGTCCTAACATTCCACGTTCCTATGCTAACTAATTTTGTCTTCGTCTCCGGCGTCTTCTCTCCTGCTGCTGCCGGCTTTTCCCCGCAAGGGTTTCGCGGGATGACGACCGCGGAAGCCTTGACTCCCCCGCTGCCGGGCACGACACACGGCCGATTGGGCTGAGCCCTGTAGTTGCGAGGACTCTAAATCCCTGTATTGTCCATCATATTTATCTTGGGAGTGATAATTGAGGTGGTTTTCCGTTGCCTTCCTCAATAGTGTTTTTAACGTGGACCATTACTTACTGGCCGTCTCACTGGGGAACAGACGCTGCGTGGACTACCTTTCGTCTGGCTCCTAACTTTCGACCTATCTGGCATAGGTGGCCCCACTAGGAGCAATTATTATTACTCCCACCAGCACAGCTCTAGGGGTCATCGGAACGCTCAAGCCCTTCCACCACGTCAAAGTTGTAGTCCGGGGAGTAATATATATATACATATATATGTATATGTATATATATCTATATATATAAAGGAGAGTGTTTGTTTGTATGTATGTAATTTGTTTACTTTTTTGCTGTCATAGAAACAGCATTTTTCCAACAATGCCAGCAGGATACTTTTGCAAGAACACTATTGTATTCAGAATTGCCGAGATATTATACGTAGAATACATCAAGGAAAGTCTTTTGTAGAAGAAAAATGGGCAAATTTGATCCTGAGAATAATATTTATTCATGTGACGCATTGGGCCGAGTCTACACAGTCCATCCTAACAACGCCGAATGTTATTTTTTAAGAATGCCTCGCTCATTTGCAGAATTAAGAACGGTAAACGGAGAAATATGTGAGACATTCAGAGAAGCTTGCCAGAATTTAGGGTTGCTAGAAGGAGATCAACACTGGGATGACTCATTGCGAGAGGCCAGTTTGATTTCTCTTCCAGGACAAATCCGAATTTTGTTTGCCATCATAATAACCTCCTGTAATCCATCTAACACAAAAACAATATGGGAAAAATATAAAGAATCAATGAGTGAGGATATACTGGCTAAAGTTCGAAGTGAAAATCCTACATTGGATATTACGTTTAACTCCGACATTTTTAATAAAACTTTGATTATTTTGGAGGAAAAGTGTATCACCACGGTTAACAAGACTTTAGTGGAACTCGGTCTTTTTGCATCTGTACAAGATCAACAGGGTGTATTTTATCCAGATTATATACGTGAAACTAGCTACAATGTCTTAGACTTAGAAGCATACATCGCGGATAAAAAGCCACTTCTTAATGAAGATCAGAAATTCGCGTACGAAACAATAATGGATCAAGTAGATAAACAAGAAGGAGGTATCATTTTTCTTGATGCTGCTGGTGGCACGGGAAAAACATTTTTAATTAATTTAGTTTTCGCTGAAATCAGGGTTCATGGAGAAATTACCTACTCTAGCCGTTGCATCTTCAGGTATTGCAGCGACATTAATGGAAGGAGGAAGAACAGCCCACTCTGCCCTTAAGTTGCCACTTAATATTTCCCGACAAGAAAATCCCACATGTCATATAAATAAAACAAGCGGCAAGGCACAAGTTCTGATAGAATGTAAATTGATAATATGGGATGAGTGTACGATGGCTCATAAAAAATCTCTTGAGGCCCTCAACGCAACACTTCAAGATCTTAGAGGAAACTGCAGTTTAATGGGAGGAGTTCTGGTACTTCTGTGTGGAGACTTCCATCAAACTCTGCCTGTCATTCCAAAATCGACTCCAGCTGATGAAATGTATGCCTGTTTAAAACATTCTGTTCTATGGAATCATGTCCAAGAAATTAGCCTTAAACAAAACATGCGAATCGTCTTAAGAGATGGGAACGCTCAAAATTTTGCAAATAAACTTTTGGAGATTGGAGAAGATAGATTAGTTATTGAAGCATCTGGTATGATAAAATTGTCATCAGATTTATGTGTATCGGTGAAAACTGTCCGCGATATGATACAAGCAGTCTATCCCAACGTTAATCAAAATTATAAAAATTTAGAATGGTTGCGAGAAAGAGCCATTCTTGCTCCTAAGAACGATGATGTTAATGAAATTAACAAGGAGATACTAGCCATGCTTCCAGGAGACGTGATTGAATATAAATCGGTTGATACCGTAGTGGATGCTGACGAAGCCGTCAATTATCCAACGGAATTCCTAAATTCACTTGATCCAGCTGGATTGCCACGACATCGCCTTATACTTAAAGTAGGATCTCCAATCATTTTATTGCGAAATTTAGATCCACCAAAACTCTGCAATGGGACACGATTGTGTGTGACAAAATTAATGAAAAATATAATCCAGGCAGTCATTTTAACTGGAAAAGGAAAAAGTGAAATAATTTTTATTCCACGGATACCTCTAATCCCAACTGATCTTCCCTTCAACTTTAAAAGATTACAGTTTCCAGTCCGGCTAGCTTTTTCAATTACCATTGATAAATCACAGAGACAGTCTTTAAAGTTTTGTGGTGTTGATCTAAGATCGCCATGTTTTAGCCACGGGCAACTTTATGTTGCTTGCTCCAGAGTAGGTTCGCCTAAAAATTTATATATTCTTTCTCCTGGATATGAAACAAAAAATGTAGTTTATAAACAGGTGTTAAATAAAAAAGATTCATAAATTTGTATGAAGTAGTGTATTATTGTACTTTATAATTTGTTGTTTTTATTTATGTAGTATATTTATATTATTGTTTCTCCCTAACCCGTGCAAAGCCGGGTATTCAGCTAGTATATATATATATATATATATATATATATATATATATATATATATATATATATATAAACACAGATGTAGATTTTTAGAATATAGAGACACAAAGAAAGGACACTCACAATTTGTTATTTTACGTTTCGACAGCACGGCTGTCGTCTTCAGAATCTGATTCTTCAGACTGATTCTGAAGACGACAGCCGTGCTGTTGAAACGTAAAATAACAAATTGTGAGTGTCCTTTCTTTGTGTCTCTATATTCTAAAAATCTACATCTGTGTTTTTATATATTTGTGTGTCGCCGAAGAGCGTTCCATTTCGAAGATATTTTATATATATATATATATATATATATATATATATATATATATATATATATATATATATATATATATATATTAAGCTGCTTCGGTATGGGTACACAAAATTTTTAAATTGGCCGCTTTTTTAAACATTGTCCTTTTATTACCCCATTATCTTTAGATTTTAGTTGTCGTTTAGCGCAATGGCAAGAAAAGATTATTTTAGCAGTATCTATCGGCCAATCTTTTTATGGAATTACAATGCAGCAGTTTTAGACTAAAAATCATTCGCCTTGACAGGGATTCGAATCCGGGTCCCTCTATATCCGTCCAAATGCTATCGAATGATCCGAGTGCGAATCCCGGTCAAGGCGAATAATTTTTATACTCTGAAATAGTTGCATTGTAATGCATATTAGCGGATGACTCCGTCAAAAGTTACTGTCGCCGCATAAAGGTATCTCGCAGTTTCTTAAAATTTCTATCCAAAGTACTTTCCATAAATTGGTGCGTTTGATTGAGAAAACATTAACCAATATTACTTTGGTTAAAATGAGTTTATGGTTTCTGAAAGAAGGTGGGAATAACTATAAACCCTAATGGTAAAACTATCTTCATTAGTATCACACAAATGATAACGTATTAGGCCAATTATAGCCAACCATTGGACTGCATCATTTTGTGCATAAAACTCTTGCAGTAAATTTGTATACAGTAGGTACTAGTTGAATACTTTATTATTCTTGCATATCCTGACTACAAGCCTAATTACTTCCATCAATAGTTATGTTTACATATGTGCATAAAGCAAGCAACGGATAGAATATTGCTTGTAGAAGCACATGCAGAACCAAAAATATTGGCCATTATCCAGGTGTGTATGCTATAAAACAATCATAATGAGAACGAAGACGATAGGCTATACGATTAGTCAGAGGATTTAATTTCCAGTGTTCTTTCAGGAAACCATTTGATAGTGATGGGGGATTAGAATACGACAGCTGGCGAAGGAAGAGATGGTGATGAGGGGGGGAACTACGGTTTAGGTACGAGGAATGACCGCGGGAAAAAGCAATCGAATTCTGTAAGGAACATAGACAGTTAATCACCAACACATTTTTTAGACACCGTAAAATGCGGCAGCATAAATAGAAAATACCAGTTGACTCAGAAAGGTATCATTTAGATTATATTCTGGTTAGTACCAGGTTTAGAAACAGTGTGATCAATTCGCAAAGCTTCCCGGGAGCGGATGCGGACTATAACCACAATTTGGTTATAATTAAATGCAAGTTAAAACAGTATCGGAAAGTAAGAAGGGAAGAACTGTGCAAAAGTCGATGAGAATGGGAGAGAGAAAAAGGTAAAACATAGGACAAGCAAGATTTATTCCCTAGGGAAGCATAAGAAGGTGAAGATAATAGGGATAAGAAAGTAGAAATGGAGAGGAGGAAGATTAGTGACGGAGTGCGAGGGCGAAGTGCCCTCGCTGCGATAGTGTCGTAATGCAGCGCTCGACCTGAGGGAATCCTCCCGTTGTTCCCGACCCTATAGGGGGGCGACCCTGTTGGACAGGAGCGGTAGGGAGAGAGGGTGGCAAACGGGAATGGAGTAAGAAAAAGAGAGTAGGTGACGCCATACTATGGAGACGGCGCCGGGCACGTGACCACGGAACCCGAGGTCGCGTATACTAATGAGGGGTCACTTCAAAATTCGATAAAAACGTCAGTCGAAATTTGAGAGGAAGTTGATCTTTTTACTGTTAAATAATGATTCAAAAAAAGAATTTTTAGATCGGAATAATATATTATTGGGCTCTTTTCCCGAAAAATGTATCGGGTCGGGTTTGTTTTAATTTATTATAAGATACTTTAACTTTTATTTCTTTCTTCGTTTTTTTTATTTCAAATCATTTTCATACAAAGGGCTGAACACATTTTCTTAGAATAGCGAACGTTTTAGATGATTTCTTGTCCATTTTACGTCAACCATACTCCAAACTCATTGGAATTTTACAAGATAGCCTTGAAAATATTTCTCAAAGAATATCAGAGAGATATCAAATTATTTGGAATTACTTTGTTATCTGTTATCTACGGCAGATCCACTCTAGTACCGCTGACAACCATGCCATGGACGAGAAGATATATATAAAATTTATTTCCATACGATTGCAATATTTCTTTTAAAGATCCTGGTGTAATATTCTGTTGACAACAGATAACTTTGAAATGTCGAGCAAATTAATTAGGAGTTGCTGGTTAGATAGGAGTTTAAATTATTTTAATTTAAAAAGCTTTTCCGTCTCCAAACGCATTCATCACTTTTCAGTTGTTTTTCAGTGAGGACGACGTGCAGTTTTTGTGCATCCACTGTATTCTCGCGATAAGATGGTGACTCAGTGCGCACACGGTCGTTAAGCTTCTCCTCGCGGTCACGAAATCTGCGGTGCAGTGGTGATCTCTTCATCTATTCAAGCCTCGGATTAAGGTTAATGAGTAACGTTTACAAACAAGTGACGGGACGTTTTCTGCTGATGTGCGACCTTAAATACATGCTCGTGGACTACGGGAAACCGATCGTTCTTTTTTGCCTTCAAGATGGAAATAGATAGCGAGCGTTGACGGATGTTTTTGCTTCACACCCAAAGGTTAGCTTGCACATTAGCATCTTTAAAATTTCTTTCGAGTCTAATTTTTACGGGAAAGAGCTCTAAGAATTATAATCGCAAGCGGTCACGAACTACTCTGTGCCCCACCAGAAACGCTCGTCATTCTCCCAGATATCATTTCTCTGGATCTCTTCCACTGACCAAATATTTTGTTGAGTTTAACGAGAAAAATTGCAAAATTAACACGCAGATCACTTTTCCAGAAGAATGCTATTCGCGTGAAATCTGAAAAGACGATGAAATGTTTTGTCTTTGCATGAGATTGTAAATAATAGGGCAAGTATTTTTCAATGGAAATAAGTGTTATGAAAAAATTATTTGGATTGATGGAAAAAATAAACCAATAAAAAAAGACTATTTCCTCAAGATTACTCAGGCAGTTGTTTATGAAAATACCACAAATCCGATAATAAGAAAGCGGGCAAAGAGATAATGCATAAATTAATACGAAGCATCATGCTTTCCCAAATTAACGAATAGGTGACGGTTTGCCGAAGAAGGATTATATTCACGCAAATGCTTTTTCTCTTTGGTTTCAGTTATTTTCTGTTTCTTTAACGCATTCAAAATAGCCGTTGTAGTTCTTTTGCCCTCAAAGTGATTCACCGAAATGATAAATGGTTAACGTGACTTTAGAGGGTGAGTTTTGACGATTCCTTTAGTCACAATCTCAAATGGCTCTCCTGATATTAGATGTGCATACTGAAGATTTACTGCCTCTTTAATCACGTCAAGAGAAAGCAATGGGCAACCTCGGAGTCTTGGGTAAAATAAATGTACCCACGCTCCTTATATCATACAGAGACAACAGGAACAAATCATACCTAGACATTAAGCAGTTAGGCAAAACGAAGTACAAAGAATTAAACAATAAGTTGAGGCGGGCAACAAATAAAGCAAAACTGTCGCGGGTGGATATTTCGCAAGAAATTTTGGACCGCCTATAGGAAGATGAAGAATTTCTCGAAAACATTATTACCTCAAAGGATATCTCAAAAGGAGCTCAAAGGATATCGGTTCAACTCCATCGAGGCCGTTCAAGCGGCGATGACAAAGGCTCTCAACAGTATTCCGAAAGCCGACTTCCAGCGGGCTTTTGACGAGTGGCAGACGCGCCGAGCTAAGTGCATCGATGCAGGAGGAATGTATTTTGAAGATTATTAAATAACTGTAATGGTAACTGCATATAAATTTTGATTCTTGGAACCAGTTCCGATAATTATTGTACAGATCCTGTAATTTTCCTTCGCTACTTAGGTTTCTTTATTTTTCCCATGTAGCATGGTCCCTATTAATATGGATTTTCACAATTTGTGTGGCTCACTCTAACTTACCCAACTGGAAATAGTATAATTAAGGACCGGGAAAAGAAGGAAACTATGTTCTTGCTTCTGAACTCATTATTTGACACCTTATTTGAACGTCACATGTCCCTTTCCTACTCGGCATATTGTCTTGCTAATTTTTATTTTTTCAGTATTCCTCCTTAACAGCAATTTAATTTTACTTGTGAGCGCCTTTCTTAAGCTTCTGCTTCGTGTTTCAAGTATTATCAGTCGTGTATATTAGGAGGGAACAAAATAATTTTTGTATATTTGTAATTATTAATTTTTAAATACCATGAAAGACTCGTAAACGGATTTTGCTAAAAATGTGCCATTCTTCAGCCGTGAAAATAAGGCAGAGAGAGATTTTCATAAGTCCTCTAATAATAATGAAACCTCTATTCAAAACGTTTATTTAAAAACTGATTTCACAATATAGCATGAAATATACACAATAGCAGGTTGCAGCGAGCAATCCGCTTTGTTCTGGAAGCCTCAGACAGCATCTGTCGCCCCTTTATTATTTACGACTTGTATCGTAGGTCCTCCTCTGCCATCCGACGCATTGCTCGCTCGCTAACATTCAATTTTGACGCCAATTTCCTCAACGATCCCTCCGGGTCTTCTGAAATCAGCGCCTGAGCCTCCTCGACGACTGCCACAGTTCGAGACACGTATTTCCTCGAATGAGGTTTACTCGCCGGGTTAGCGAAATCTTCCCCAGACCTCTCTGGAGCATTTTATTAAGCCACAATATCGTAAACAGTTAATCTCGGGTACCCGATGAATCGCACTATTTCACTGGGCGAACGCCCAAAGCGAACACTTTCGGCGATAGCGGGTTTTCGATCATGTGTACGTAACATCTCGGCCATTTTGAGGTTATGACTGTTTATTAGATGCCTATAGTTTTCAAGAACGCCAGTAGTGATATCCAGCGCAACAATGACATGGCGGGAACTTCAAAATGAAATGTGTCCGGATTTAAGAGCTACACCCTGTACAAAGTGGTTTATTTTTCAATAAGTGACCATTCTGCTAAGTTAATTCGGTTATCTGCGAAATGTTTTGTTCTAAGTAAAATAGCATCAATCAAAATTTTTAGACAAGCACTCGGAAATTGGCGAGGAGATCCGGGTTAAATACACAATAATTTTATACACCCAAAGCTCCACTTAAGGAATTTCATTTTTATCTACATAGTTAATATGATCAAAAACAGCACACATTCCATTACACTGTATAGAATTAGGAAAATTGGAAAACATAACAAAAACGTACATATAGTAAAAAATGTAATCGGAAATACAAATTGCATACAATGTTGCCGTGGTGGGAAAAGGACGAGGAAGTGAACGGAGCAAAGGACGAGAAGTGTATGAGGAGGTTGAGTAAATTCCGCTATGATGAGGAAAAAAATATGATAGCTGGTAAAAAAGGAACATAAAGTGACGAACGGCAAGAGGTGATTGAGTGAAATATTTAAAATCAGTCGAATTGTGTGAGAGGTTATTCGAGAGGGAAAAAAGGTAAGATGTGCAGCTGACCAAGAGTAGCCGTTTATTAAGTCTTTGGCAAGTATAAGACAAGACGTTAACGGCACACTCAGCCTATGGGGTCATGTCTAGAAGATATTATATTATCGGGAGAGGAGTTAATGGAATTCAAATGACTAACACAAACTACGGAGAGAAAGAAACCCATTTGGGATTCAAAAGAGTTTGAAAGTAGAGGGAAGGGTAGTAGCTCAACTGGGGAACAGTTTTTCATGATGAATAGAGCATAGGCACAGTAAAAAGTACGGAGTGCATGGGTTCAGATCACATGCCTCTCCAGAGCTATAAATTACGGCAACAAACACTAGAGCATGAGAAGATGGTTGATATGTGTTATAGGAGTATGCAGTTTACTGTTAAATACTAACATCTAAGTCCTACCGAGATTCCCCTGTAGTTATAAATTGATCAGGAAACTGATACACATGAGCGTTCAGATATTTCTGAAGACAATTATATAATAGACGATTTAGACGGACCTCACGTAAGTCACTAATAACTAGAATAACAAGCTATTGTTTCTGAAGCATGCTGTAAAATAGTTCTGTCATCAATTGAGTTGAATTTTGAAACCTATCAGCATACAGAATGAGTTTGTGGAGAAAAAACCTCAACCAAGTCGTAAATGTACAGCAGAAATTGAAACACTGAAAAAATCGGAGTAGTCTTGATGTAAGCAAGTGGATTTTTCATGAAAGTTGAAAAGAATTGATAAGGATTCTCTGGTTTGTAAATTAATAATTGAAGACTGATTTTGTCGCAAGTCTTCGCAAAATATATTCCCCAGGCATTACACTGTGAAGCGAGCTCAAAAGCTGTCCTATTTCATGCCACTTTTGATAGCCTTTCTTTGTTCTTTCGATTTATGTGATTATTCCATTCCTGCTTTATTTTTTAGCCTTATTCATTAATGCTGTCTTCTCTGCATGTTTTTTTCTGAGGCTTCTGTTCTTGTTATCTGTTTAGTAAATTTATACCTGAGATTTCCCGTAGAACTTGCATCTTATCAGTCTCGGTAACCTTCTAGCTATTGCTGCGTTTGATCAAGTCTCCTCCGCCAAGACCATATTTGTTTCGTAGCACCTTTTTATTTTCTAGGTATTACTTCTTCCCCAGTATTTCTGTTCTCCCATTTAGTTTCAGTTAAGCATCCAGCAAACCTAACGACTCTCGTTATTTGTTCTCATACTTCTGGATCCGTACGCCATGTCTAGATAGCTTCAAGGTATGGTGTTTAAAATTAATATCTTGCTGTGCAGCTTTCCCACCTACAGTGATCTTGCATACATAGTACAAGTTCTTTAGCCGGAGTAATACCATTTCCCTTTCAGAGAGATATTTTTATGTTCAGTGATTTGCCAATATACCTGTAGCCATGTATCAAACTCCGATGATCCTCTTCATTTCTTCCATTAGAAGAGCATCATCGTCAAAACATAGGATTTTCAGTATCTCTTCTTGAGGTTATTAAGATTACTTGCTTTGTATTTTGTTATTATTTCGGTCATTACTTTTACGGATGTTTTGAGTATTTTAATGCTACTATAGTTCCCTGAAGGTTTCTTGTATCCCTTCAGATACCAAAAAATAGCCATGCTCGTTTACCGTTCATCTGGTATTCTAACGTGGGCTAGAATCATGCTGAATAGTGTCATTACTTACTGAGTCAGAGGAACCTCTCCATTTTTAGAATATCGATTGGAATGAATTTTTTTGGAATTTTTAATGCTATTTAATCTTACAAAGCGTTAGTTGTGCACTCGTGATTTCTATTTTAACCATCTGGTTAATAGTTATTTCATGTGTGCCATAACTCACAATAATAACATTTTCTTTACTGTATAAGTTTTTGAGGTATCTTTCCGGCATCTCTTTAGCAACATACTTATGTTCTATTAGTTATTTAGTACTTTTCTTTGGATTCTTATCATTCGTCATTTCTATTTAGTTAAAATCTTTATTCATTCCGATGGAAAAAGTCTGAATAATTATTCTTAATTAACCTTAATAGTATATTTTTCTCATCATGCATACCTTTGCATTTTCCATAGAGTTCGGACGTCTCATGTGCACCATATTTTAAAGAGGCTTTCTTTTATCCTCACACTTCTTTTCCATTTTTATTTACCAAACTAAGGTGCCATACGAGATATTTTGTTCAATTTTTTATTGCGTGCGTGCCAAGTTCAGCAACTGCGGCCTCTATGATTTTGTTTTTCAATTTCTTCCAGTGGGCATCGTTAATTGGTTCCCCAGGAAGATCTGGTACCCGAAAAATAGAGTAGAAGATTTTCCTTGGAGCTTCGAATACCAATCCTCCTTGGTATCTGATAATATTATCGGAAAAAAACCGGACTTCTTACTTTCTATTAATTTTAAACACCTGACGGCCTTGGTGTAATTTAATCTACCCTCCCTCTGCACAGCAAATTTAGAGTGGACTTAAATAGTTCAGCAATGCAACTCTCGGGAAAATCATTAACAACGAGGTTATATGGGACACATTTTCCGTAGGAATGCATTTAAGCACAGTATAGGTTTTCTAGCACCTGGAGGACAAAGTTTAATTATATTTCGATTACACCAAAAACAACGTTATAACCCGAACGTTGGTTTGATAGGTGAGGGTTAAGCTACTCTCGTAACAGGGCATAAACGGTGGATAATTAACTCGTCAGCGAAGGCGGAGGGCAGTTCCTTTTCTTATGCCGCCAGTGGATTTCAAGAAAGATCTGGTACGCAATAACTCACACATCCTGGATGCCCACAGGAGTCACCCAGAATCAAACGCTCGGTAGCCCGGTGCTCGACTCACTAAAATGCCATACCTGCTACCATTAAAAAACCATAAACACAGTTTAGTAGGTGATTGTAGAGTTTACCAGGAAAGCCCGACAGCGTGTGAAATTTACGCATCAGGGTGGGGGGGCCAGTTGGACTCCCTGTGCCGGCTATAGTTTCCCAGGAAAATCTGGAACCCGAAAAATCACATAGCTTGGGTGGAGCTGTATGCGCCCAGAGAGGCTTGCCCGAGAATCGAACCCGGGCCCTCCCCGGGTCAGTAGTCCAAAGCTCTACCCTTGGACTACCGCAACCCTCCATGCCTGCTACACTCGTATTGTTATATTATTGTATACTATTTTAAATAGAAGTATTATATTTAATTGGTAGATATTAGACTATATTATTATGACATATTTTTAAAACTGTCCTTCAAGGCTATTTATCTTATCTATTATCCACTAAGGTTCATTAACTGTAAGTATATTTCTGAAAAAAAAACAAATTAGAAAGGATACCTTTCAGAATAATGAGAAGAGAAAATAGTTTAACTAAGTAAAATATGCCAAATAATGAAAATAAATATAAATTTATTGAATGAAAAAAATTTTATGATAATATTTATTTTTCAATTACTTGAGTGGTTGAAATAATTTTTACAACACGATTCTTTGCCTCCACCGAAGACCGGTGAATGAATACTCTGAATCAGCAACTCAGACGAGAAACTACTCAGCTTTTTAGTGTCCATAAACTTTATGTCGGCCACAAATGCAGCATTTACTACCTGTGGTTGACGGGCTACATTGATTTTGCGAATTGTTGAGCAAGCATTTTGGATTGAAAGGATTTGCGGAGCGGGGCAAAGAGATCAATAATAACTTTTTTGGTAATCATCCGTGGTTTCATTCATGCACCTAATATATATTTCATATTCCAATGGGACTGCGTTCTCTGACCAAATGATAGCAAAACGTTGGTAAAAATGCGCATTTCAATATTCATCTTTTCAATGGAAGTAGATATTTGCAAAAAATACGAATATTTTTTAAAGGTTTTTGTTCATCGTCAACCTCTCCCCGTGCACTAAATTGAGGAGTGGATAACCTGGTAATGCATTCATAACGGTCAATTCATGGGTTAATAAGCTCATAATATATTTGCTATTGGTATAATAAGCCAGTTACTATTACGACTATAGAGAACTATTTTGAAATTTTTACGCGAGTAAAGTGACGACAAATGAGTTCCTCATTTTTAACAAAATTATCAATTTAAAAAAATATATCAAATCTACTTTTAGATGTAAAATAGTTCATTTTAGATTAGTTGTTAACGTGTTTTTAATGCTTTCTTATGCTTCAAAGACTTCATGTTGTCCTAGTCGCTGCTAGCTCACGTAAAGGAATTTAATAAAGTCGATACACAGTACTTGTATATTCCGCGGATTCATTGGCAATATGCGCATAAAATGATTGCATTTTAACTATGTAGAATATTATGGAATGTAATCGATTCACTCGACCAGAGAAGCATAAAAGGTAAGCATGTAAGTAGGATCAATGGGATGCGAAAAAGAGCAGGCAGCGCCATCGGCCGATTTTCCTTCGAATCAGCCCCAACCATTGTACGTGCTTCATACGAGTGATATAACCTCGTGGATTAAGAAAAATATAGTTTCCTATTCACGAGCATGAATGCTGGCCCAGTTGATTGTATATTTCGTAGCCGCCTCCTCTTTTACTCTACACCACAGTCCCGAGGCCTCCGCAATATCACCTGTTCGGACGGAACTAATCGAGTCCATCAATTGAGACGCACGTTTTCCGGAAACAGCATCGGCGCGGCACGCGGAGTAACGAAGGGGAAGGAGACGGAGGGACGGGGAGGAGGCTCGCGGAGTCGAATCAAGCACTTTGACTCGAATAAGAGTCTGCTATAATGGCGGGGCGTGTTGACCCGTCGCGTTGTATCGTTCAAAAACAATAGTAGACGCGCCGAATCGAAATTCAAAAAGCAAGGCACGACCTCTCATCGGATTCAGATGTGTTCAGGCAATTGACATGGAGGGAAAAGCTCCCGTGCGAGATTTCCTGTCATGAAAACTGTTCGATACCGGTAAATTCAGACGAGGCTTAACTCTAGGGCGACTATATCGAGCTCAATGTAAGCTCAAAAATGTTTTGATCTTCAATTTTCGCGCAGCTTACTTTTTTTTGTCTTTGTCTCCATTCGATATTCCGAAATACGCTTTCGGATTTTGGGTGGGTGGCTCAGGGTGAGGATGTTGGAAAATGATGCCCTTTTTTTCTCCAAAAGAAAAACGTAGGAAATAAAAGAGGCAACCGTGTTTGCGGCATGGCTATAAAAAAAACAATCGCCCACACGTACGTGAGCATTAATTTACATTTCTGATTCCGCGCGAAAATTTCATTTGGCAATATTTGGTCGTTGACCGGAGGGAGGAAGGAACGGCGGCGACATGGGCGGGGAGGAAGGCTGGGGGCCGTTGGGCGTTGGTTTGGCGGTCTGATTGGTGAGAAAACCTACCGGAGGAGGGGGTTGAGGGAATAGGACGGAAAGGGATGTGAATTGGGGTGTTTTCGGCTTTTCACACCCCGTATCCGAGAGGGAGGAACTTGAGGCACGAGGAAACACTGGGAATTGGGGGGGGTGGATGAAACTGCACGTCCGCTGCATTTGGCAGATCGTTTAAACATCGCAGGCGTGTGAGTTGGTGGGGGGTGGGGCGGAGAAAGAGAGGGCTGAAGGGGTGGCGGGGAAGCTCTCGGGGAAAATTTTCGAAATAGCATTTTCGAGTTTAAATCTTATTTTGACGTCCACCGAAAATAGTTTCACCCTTTCCACCTCTCGCCGTTCTTTCAATACTCTCTCCCCAACCAACTCGCCGAAAGCTCCCCTACGGCTTCTGTTTACCGGTCTGACTCTCGTTGCGCTAATTTCCGAGCGATCGTAGCATTTCTCGCCTCATGGAAATTAAATTATACCCCCCATAGTTCATCGAAAATGGTGTCCCAGGAGGAGAAGGGGTACATACCTGGATAGGGATTTGCTTGGTCTCATTAGCGATATTTTTTACAGGGATGAAATATAAGTTCCATTGCATATGGCAATCAATGATGAAATCTACTATATTAGTCACCTCAAGATGAGAAAATTTTAAAGCGAAATATAAAGATAAAATGAATATTTACTCACCAAATTGTAACTCCTTCAACGTTTGGTGAAGCAAAATTTATTTACCGAAAAATTCACTCTGTCAGCACCAGAACCGCAATCAAGTAATTTATTTTTTCGAACCAAGGGATTGGTTCATGCACCTGGAACTTTTATAAAATATGTACCTATTGTAAAAAATCTAAATTATTTTCACGCCCCATTACTTTAAACCAATCACCAACTATATTAACTGCAAAATACGATGCTCTAATAGGTCGAAATAACTTGGAGCAACAAAAGTTATTTTTCAAAGAACTGAATGATGAGTTGCATTTCACTACTCACATTAGTCTATTACTGCAGTGAAATTTCGTGCGAATGGCAGTTTTGTGAGCAAAAGTTTAAAACTGCATTGCATTTCCGGAGGCGACAGGGGTGATATGATCGACAGTTTGGCGTTTGATAGATTAACTCCCAAACGGTCTGCCAAGGATAGAATTTAATTCGGGTGGGAGGAGTTACCGCAATAATTCAATGTTATAGGATCGAATTTCTTTCGACGGAGGAACTTTACACTTTCCATGACTCTTCAATCTAAATTGGCCATTCAAAATTACCTTAATGAAAACTAATACCTCTCATTAAACATTTGGATTTCAAATTTGCACGGCAGAAAGCGTGCGTGGTACCCATACCGAAAGTTGGATGGTGTTTACGGAGAGGGTAACACTTTTTTCGTTTTTGGCCTTTGTATGAAGTCTCTTGGAGGTCACTTGTATGGCTTAACCTGTTCAAAGGAGGCAATTTTAAACCAAGGCTTATTGGTGACTAAATAATTGGCGGTTTTAGTAGGACATTGCTTCTTATCTACAAGGATGAATTCTGAAATCACCTTACTTGGGAGATCTTTCGGAGAAATTTTATTAGCGATTGCACTACTTCCTCAAAGGATAATTATCATAACAGGAATTGCATTAATTTCGCATCAGTACTAATGCGATTCCGAAGGTAATTTACTGCTTTAAAACGCAGATTTTATAAATTCCGAAGGTAATAGCCGTCCTCCATGGTTTCAGACAATTCTTATTCCCCTCTCAGTGGACCAGAATGCCATTCCTCTTCCTCGATTTAACATGCATATCCGACACTCCTGACCCGATTTTCCCCGAAGGCTACTCCATAATTCATTAGGTCATTCTTCCCTACAGATACTCTTGTTTCATCATTCGTTTTCATTACCATCAAACTCACTTTCTCCAGACTCCATAATCGCATATCGAAAGCATCAATGATTGTATTTGCCTTCACTCACATTCAAATACCACGTTTCCAACATGCAAATTTCTCACTCCAAATTGATTTTTATGACAATTTGGTTCTCAATTGCTCAAACTCCCAAGTGACAAGGCTCTATTTTTGCGTAACAATGAAATAGTAATTAGATAAAACATTTCTTTAATATGAATTATAATTCAGATTATAATTTTTTAAAGTTTCAATGCAAAGAATTACTACTTTGCCACATCGTTCAAAAATATGAAAATTTGGTTCTGGCCCGTTCGATTGAATTAGAATGAACTTTTATACACGATTTCGCGCCCAAATTCATGTAAATATTCCTAGCGATGGGGACTTTCAACTGATCAATTGATCTAGAAATGGGGCACAGGAGGCATACCAAGAGTGTATTAATGCTCGTCATTACTAAACCAGAAATGAAGAGCGATCGAGGGGCTTAATTTACTCCGGACTCCAAAAAACGGCAAAGACCGCAAAAGGAATAGCATCGAAGACATTTATATATATCTACCTCATGCGGAGGTCCTTAGCATGAATGATGGAGGAGAATTGGAGGAAGGCAGTTTTGGACTGCCATCAAAAATCCGTCATGGCAATGGGAAACCACATGTCGCTGGCTGAAATAAACTCGCGCGTCCATTCATCATATTTCGAAGCGTTAAACAAAAGCGGTGAGCTTGATATGAGGTGGCTGGGGAAGGTGGAAGCATGGGACCTCAGAAAGTGAGGAAAGAGATTAAGGATTTGGGAGAGAGAAGGAGGATAGAGAGAGAAATTCAAATGAAAGATGGAGATGATTCAGAGACAGAAGGTGCAGTGGAAACAAGGGATATGTAAAGTCGATAAGGAGACGGCTTCCGTCACTTGCGAATTTTCCTACCCTCGACCGCATACGGCAGAGCCCCTGCAAATTGAGTCAATGATGATGCACGCATGACAGGAATGTTGAATAGGTGAGTTCGTATGCTTATTAACTAAATCTATTAACTCGTTTAAACCAGTGCCGCGTAAGAAGTAAATAATATCATTGGTACGAGAAAAATATGTTAGTCTGATTTTCAAGAAATTCATTTATTTTCAAGTTCCTGTCTGAACTCCTTGCATATAAGACAGTTATATTTAAAAATATATATTCCTTGTGGCTCATAATCACTATTACTCATAAAAACAAATACTGGATGTGAAATAATTTCTTTGCACAAGAAAAGTTTATTTATATGATGCGAGTTGGCTTTCTTTAAACGTACTTATTTTTTAGAGGACTTCGAGAAAGCCTTCGACCAAGGAAAGTGAACAAAGTTAATGAAATTATTGCAGAATATTGGGGTGAGATGGAGTGATATCAACTTATTCGAAATCCATGTTGGACTCCGATGACATATGTAAGGTTAGTGGACAGAAAATTGGAATGAGCATTTCTAGTTGGAGGAGTTAAACAGCTCTTGAGTCCTGAGTGATTTTTAACTTATAAGCATATTGAGGACACGATGAGGGACTAAATTTGAAACTGGAAGATTGGTGTGAAACTAATTGAGAATATTTTAAGTTGATGAAGCCATTGATGCATCATAGAAATCGTCGACTGTGCCACACAATCAAATAATGAAAGATGATGGAAAAAATGAAGATCACAAAAACGTAATTTAATTGGGCTTCCCGTTTCTCAAGAAGTGAGAAGGCTAATTCAAACAACTAAGTAACAAATCAGAAGAGGCGTCGCATTTTATCTCCTATTTGTGCAAGATTGGAGGAAAATGGACATATATAAGAAAACGCCCTTTTCGGTCCAAAT
This sequence comes from Hetaerina americana, assembly GCF_022747635.1. NCBI lineage: Eukaryota > Metazoa > Arthropoda > Insecta > Odonata > Calopterygidae > Hetaerina > Hetaerina americana. The sequence goes on from NW_027286070.1 coordinate 57,644,305, forward strand.
TTAAACGCTATTTCCACTTGCAAAGAATTTTTTATATTCAAAATGCAATTTAATCACATTGCTTTTGATATTCAGTGGGAATAAACGAACGTTATGCGTATTGTCAAAGCTGTTAATGTTGTTAAAAATTAATTGAATTTTATTTGAATTAGTTATTTCTAAGATGTTGTACGGGATTTTCCTCATAGATATTCTATAAAATCCAAGAAATAAAGAATATGTGAGAAATCTGGTAACTATTGGGACCTCATACTCCTAGTATACGTGTAATACGTGGAATAACCATAAGTAGCCCGAAATTTACGTTTGAGTTTTCATTTAACCATTCCCGCGTTTTCATTATGAATTCATGCTATAGGTAGTAAAAAATAATTTTAAAAATAAGCTTCCAAATAATGAATTAAAAGGTCAAAATTTGTTGTTTTAAACTGATATCCTTTCTTAACCTCTTCCAATATGAAATCCGTAAAAATTCCTAAGTCACCCAATTTTTTCCATAGGACTGAGAGTAGAAACGGTTGAGAGTGGGGTTAAAATACGTGAATGCAACTCACAGATGACTGAACTGTCGAGTGTACAAGGTTTTGTAGCTGCTGCTAGAGTAAGAAGTCTTTGCAATGCTCTCTTTAGATTTTAAGAAAAGTGTGTCATCTGATGTCTCCACTTGCGTGGTTAGACATTCATTGAAATGTATCGTCAATTGAGTAAGGTATGCGGTTATGGTTTTGCGGATTCGAAAAAAGTGCGTTTGTGATGGTGACAGATCAAATAAGACCGACCATTTTGCCACTAAAACGCAAGACCTCTCGGCCACGGACCAGCCAGTTTATCCAGTGGGCAAAAGGGACCCTTAACAAGCGTTCCTGGTGACCATGGAATCGACACTGTGATAAATATGTGCGTCTACAGGGATATTCTTAAGGAAACCAATATAAGTTTTAATTTTTTGCTGTTAGTTGTGCGTTGAAAACATTTTAAAAATTTGAAAAACCCTCGTAATATATAGGAAATCACTTCAATCACATACCTTTAGTCGCAATTCCTTAGTATTGGCCATAATTGTACAGGTGTTGGTCCAGTTCTATGGCCAATAAAGGGCCACAGACTGGTCCTTCATGTGTAACCATTAGTCTGAGTACCCATCGATACACAAATAAGTAATAGAAATGTCGCGAAAGTCCTTGAATGCTTTTCATTACGCCACAAAATCAAAAAAATTAAGGAATTTTATACTCACTTCGTATTTCGCTGGTTTCTTCAGACAGCAAAATCGCAGTCAGAATGGTGATTTTCCCAAATATTCTCGATCATTAAGTTACAGAAGTCACACCCAATTGCCCCGGCTCTTCCTTCAAACACTGAAATCTTCTCACTCGGGAAAATATCCCATCACCGCTCTCACAGATTCTCACACACATTCCAACGAAGAGCATAATTTTGCATCAATCAAGGTGACAGTGATCTCTCTTTATCGACCACTCATACGGGCAGAAGAGGTAGACATGACCTAATTTTGAGAGAAAATTCATGATTAAATATACAATTTATTATTTTTAAAAAGTCTTTGCAAAACACTTCATAAACGCCAGACTCAAAAAGCCTATTCATTCTTGATTCATCGATTAAAATTTCCTTCAAAACAGTTAAATAGCATACTCCAGAGGGTACACAAACGTGTGTGCTTTCATACACCCACGTTTTATAATTATTTATGATATTTGCATACATTTCAACATAACTAGAGCCACAACTTCATACACCTTGGAGCAGTAATTTATCAGAATATTTTAATGTACGGCACTGTAGAATTTGTTCTTAGAATGAATTCAAAATTGATAACCTATGGAGAGTCAGCCAATCCGCTGTTTATAAGCTAGGGGATCATCATTGGCCTGATTCCCTTAACTGTGAGGAAGCTCATTATTTTTTAAACTAAAAGTGTGCTATATTTTTCCAAGATTTCCCTTTTCTCGCAGTTAGTATTTCAATAACAATAACAAACTGCTTCACCACTTAATCTAAGAAAATAATTTTTCCAGCCCTCTTTGTATGATTATTTTGCCTAAAAAATCCAGATTAACGTGATTGTGCTTGCATTTTGTTAGGTGATCGGTTTATTTTGTAGGAGATATATATTCAACGTATATTATTTTTACTTGGAGCAAGAGTTATGAATTGGGGTACCCAAACTCATAAAAATTGAAAATTAGTCTCTTTTAGATCTAATCCAAAGTAAAACTGACTGCAAACTGTGACTGAAATATAGGTCGATTAATTTCAATTTAAATTTAGAAAAAGTGAAATCTAATAGCGAATAGTGGCTATTGATCAGGACAAAGATTTAAAAAAATAGATATTAGCTTTTGATACGTAATACCCTGTTGCCTGGTTATTTCATTATCGATCAGTGACCTGAAGGCTGATTTTGTGTATTGCTCGAACACGAATTTCCACGATTAATAATTTTAGGACAGGTAAAAAAATGAAAACTGGTGAAACTTTTTCAGTTCCCAATTCATTCCAGATGAATTTCAATGATAAGTACTTCAAGGACTTAAAATTATATGTAAATTTGGACTTCTGAATGAATCGATAGCTATTCGAAGTTAATTAGGCAAAATTTCTTCTGGATATTACAATATATCTCGTCTAGCTTATATCAGTTATTGCACATGAAGGGGCATCCTTATGGCAATGAATCACATCGACGCACAATTCTGTAGGGATACCCTTTCGTGCAGAAGCAATTCCGAGAACGAGATTTTGAGCTCAGGACGACCGTTATGAATAAAAACACGTTTTCGATTCACGGAGCCTTTGGGAGGAATTTGGATAGTACAAAAGAAATTCCCTTCTTCAAAAACGTACGGGCACGGATCTGATGCCGGTATTCTGCACGGAGGGGGACTGAGGAAGGTGGTTATTCATAGAAAGAAATGCCAAAACAATGGTTCGGAAAGTCGGCCGGGATAAAATGGGCGAAAGAAAATATGACAAGGAACGGAGAAAATACACACACACACACACACATATATATATATATATATATATATATATATATATATATATATATATATATCTTATTTTTGAAAATAAAAGAAACCAGCTGAATAAACAACAAATGCGCGTGAGAGGATAAACAAATAAGAAAAAAAAGATAGTCGGGCTGCCCAGCGAGAAAAGATCGAGCTCCGAGATGAATGAGGGAGAACGACAGACGCACACGGAGGCGGCGTGAGGGTGGGGAGTGTGGAGGAATGAGGAAGGGGGTGGGTTGGAGGAAGATGAATGAAACAAGTATGACAGTTGAAGAGCGATAAAGGACGAGCGAAGGAGAGGGTGGGTGGGTGGGACTAAGAAGGGGGCGAGGGAATCGGGACACGTGGTTTCGAGCGACAATGGGACGAAAAGGACGCTAAGGACCCTGGAGTGAGGAGGAGGAGAGGGGATGGAAGGACCGAAAGCTTTCGTTTGAGAAGAAAGGGAAACAAAAGGACAAGCAAATAAAGGGGGCGGTTAAATACGAGGCGAGAATAAGGGACGTCGTGCGATAGATTACGTCTAATCTCCCTTCCATTAATCATCTCGCTGGCGACAACGCACATACGTACTGCTGGGAGCACCCCAAACCCCTCCTCAGACGGCGGTTGGTGCTGGTGCTAATTGCTGAGCAATGCCCGTGCGCAGGATGCCATCTTTTGAGGTAAAAAGTAGAGGGTTGGGAATAAGAAGTATAGGACTGGGGAAGCGGGTGCAGGCGGCGGAAGAAAGATATAGAATGCAGGCTTGGAGAACAAAAGGCACCACAATTTATCCACCGGGGGAGGATTTGCACTGGCTGTCGAGGGAGAGCTTGAATAGGTCGGAAATTTGCCTCGGACACCTGGGAAAACGGAATGTTTTCTACTAAGGATTTTTTTACATGCTTGGCCTTCTACGCCACGCCAACTGGCACGTGGAAGGATAGAGAAGGTATTGTCTATTTCTCCTTTGGTGGGTGAAACAGCCCCCTGACGCCATCTCTTGGCTAAAGAATCGGGGCGCTTGGCGACATATAAGACCCACGGATCTCAGGGTAAATTACATATCCTCGATAGCTCAAGTGGTTAAGAGCATCCGCCCGGCAAGTGGAAAGATCCGGTGTTCGAGTCCCGGTTGAGGAAATATTTTTACTCTTATGATCCGTTCGATTCCGCCTTCCCCACCTCTATTGTGTTCGTCCTTTATACGTGTTCCTATCCCTTTTCCTTATATATGTTTCTGTATATATGAGTATATCTATATATATATATATATATATATATATATATATATATATATATATATATACACACAAATTATGGAATCCTTCGTCCAATTGAGGGAATGAATCAATGAATCTTTTAAGCAGTATCAATTGGAAAGCACAAGGAATAATAATAAAACCTATATGTTCATTCCCGAAATATATCGATTCTGAATTGCATTCTTAATCTCGAGAAATTTTTTTTTCAATTTGTCCCAGCATTCCACTGCCTACTTACATTAATTATTTGATGGATGTAAATAAAATTAGCCGTGTTGGTTATTTCCAGGTTATATATTACAATAATTTGTATTGTGTTTCTCCGTCAATGAAAGCTACTATTCCTAATCGCTATCCCAACAGTCTCCACCTAAAGTAGTTAATATGACTCACGGGGTTCAGGCTTACGGATACGCGTTATCCTGATGAAATTTTACACATCTTCATGCCCGTATTTCAAGTAATTTTATCTGAAAACGGGGTCCCTCCTGTTCCAGGCAGAAATTTCAAAATCGAAGGGTATACTATATGCTGCCTGATACGTGAGCATATTTTGGTTCAAATATAGAAAATAAACGTGAAGTAAACGTGAAAATAAACGTGAAATCCTTAACCAGCCTATCGAAGGGGCACCATGGAATCTTTTGGATCTGTACTTTGTCTTCACCGTATAGTAATTCCTAATTTTTTTAAAAGATATTTTGTGCATAAAATATTTTTAATTTAAAATAATTTTATATTTAATAATACTCCCGCATTAAATCAATTCTTAAGAATGTTACTAATTTTTAATTTCCAGCCAATAAGTTGGAATTGGCTGAGAAATCTGCGATTTCTTGCATTGAACCACTTCTCGATATTAGGTGCCAGTGAAAAGCTATGTTATATTTTCAAAATACTCCATATTAGGAATAAATGCAAGTAATAATTAATAAGGGGCAATCGCAATCGCGGTATATGAATATGAACGGAGAAGGAAAGGAAGGCATGAAGGTAGAGTCAGCGTGTACCAAGAAATTATTTTTTGGGGAATCATCAGTCCCGAGGAAAAATTCACTGTAATAATGAATGTGGGTCAACAAAAAATGTTCACGGTAAATCAATAAAATACATTCGACAACCAATTTCTCGTGGAGAGGCGTCTAAAACTGTCATTCAATGAAAACTTTACGTGTTATTATTACTTTAAAAGGTGGCTCCGGATGCATTACCACCATTGTATTGCATTGTAATACCACCATGATTCTCTGGGCGTCTGGCATTATTTTCTATAAATCTATGAATACAAAGTATATTAAGTTCACCTAGTTAGTTCATAACATTCCATAAAAAGAAATAAAAAAATTGGATAACGAAATTTACATGGCCTAATCACTATTTTTTCATTATTGATTCATTAGGGAACACCGGTTCCAAATTCCTCAACATTTCCGTTCATAGAAATCCAAGAGAATAAATAAAAATTAAATAGGTATGGCGCCATTATTACTTAGATAAATCGATAAAACAATATGCCTCCTCCTACTCACATTTTTTCATCAAAATACCAATATTATTATTATACCTTGGATGCGTTAAGGACAACATTATTACATATGCATTTAATATTAGATGCAATTATATTTTAACGGTGAAACCGTAAAGAAATACCAAATGTATAAAAGTTCACCAGTGATGATTACTGCTGCAAAACAATCATCTTTGATTGAATTTATTCAGTAAGAAATAACTAGTCTGGAACATATATTTCAGAAACCTTACTGAGAATGCGGACCATTCAGTTACATAAGCTGGAAAATTGCGTCAAATGGGACGAGTCCAACCTGAAAGGGTTTTTGTTCGACTCGCTCCGCGAAAACAATTCAGAACTTGGCAATCCGGTTCACGGTAAAAAATGTTGCCGATCCCTGAGCTAAAGGATAGTGAAATTGACACGAAGTGATAAAAACTTTTCGCAAAGTAAAATTCCAACCGAAAAAATTACAGGAACAAGGCTTCGGTAAAAGGAAATAAAAGATGGGAATGGATGGATGGCACTTCTGCTGAAAGCAGGCGGGAGAATATTAAGTCCCTTCTCTCAACCAATCTATCAATTCCATTTCAACTCTCTTGTTTTCCTTCTTTTACACTTTTTCAGAAGAAGAGGTCAAAGAAGCCCCATGGGCAGATCGTTCCAATGCAAAACGTGTCAAGGCTCCGTGATCAATGGCCTCACGGGGTTATACAGACTGGATGTTTCAGTGCCCTCGCGAAAATTAAGCTAAATATTTTTCAACTTCAAGTTGAGTAATTATGCTCGCACGGAGCTGAAGGCTAATCCGCCACTTGGAAAACCAAAGCCGACCTCAACTAATCAACGTAAATAATTCTGCCTACATTTAAGTCTCAACTACGCCGTTTTGCGGGGAAGGTTTCACAGTTTTATATCTCTCCAGCACCAACATATAACTTTTGTCAAAACCTTAATGGCATTTATGTAAGGTTTACGTGAATAATGGATAGTCGGAATAAAAGTTGACAATAATTTGTAGAAAAACCATGAAAACCTAAATAAATTTTCTGGTTTTTGTATTTGATGAATTCTACTAACTACATTAATTTTGGAATAAGCATGTTAAATATGATTAAATAAAAATGTTTAGTTGAATTCATATTAGTACAGCTCATGAAAACGTCGACATGTGATATTTTTAATGCAAGCTTCAGCAAAGGGAAAAGTCGTTCAACCAAAAGGACGATATTACTTTAATATTATTATTTCAGTGTTTATAGTTCAGGCATGTTTTGGATGAACACCCTGATATTCCTAACTTAGCCTCACCTAATAAGACAAAACCTGACACCCAAAACCACATTAACTGTTCTACAATTCCGCACGCATTCTATCTTCGTTCAAACTGTCTTCCATCTCCATCTGGCCTGCCCAATCTCCCTAATCAGTCTTCACCATACTATAGCAAATTACAACTCCTCTGCATCCACCTTTCCTGTCTCCTTCAGATTTCTCCCAACAACGCTCTCCCCCCCCCCCCCAACATGCCTAATTCTATTTTGTTTGATAGTCATCTGCCCAGTTCACCTTTCTATCTTTCTCCACACCCGCATTTCAAAATTCACTACTTCTCGATTAACATCTTGATTCCATAACCTAGATAGTGAGGTGGCAAAAATACGCTAACTGCAGAGGTTTTCACTAGTCTTTTTTTTAACCTCTTTACTTAGCCTCCGTCTAATCAGTTCCGCTCTCCTGAGTAAGTTTCTTTGTCTAACACACTCCTACTTCTTATGTCCCTACTATGTCGACCATTTTGGTCCAAGACATTTCCGAGATAGGATAAACTGCTCAACCTTCCCTAGTTTTTGCCTTCCTATTTTATCGTTTTACTTAGCTTTCTTCTTTCTCAAAAACTGCTTTTTCTAACTTTGGTTTAGTCAACAATTATTCTCATCTCATACCTAAGACACTGACTTTTTAATGCAATTAGCAATACTTGTTACCATTTGGCCGAATGACTAACTACATGTAGAGCTTGATTATTTGCAAAGATAACTGATTCCATGAATTCCCTGGCTTTCTTTCCTATCTTTATGAAACAACTTCTTTCATCAATAAAATAAACAGATATATTCTACTTGTAACCAAAGTACCTATGTATTTTTGATCGCGTTACTGCTACGTATACCATCACACGAACACCTCCTTTTCCTGAACCCAAACTAATCATACCAAAGCAATTGTTAGCTATGCTCTCCATACTTTTATTAACGATCCTAAGTACTACTCTTGCTGAGGGTAAAATTAAAGTCATTGTTCTAAGGTACTCGTATATGACAGCATTCCCCGTATTTGGGAGAGGGTCTAAGACTCTTTTAGTGAAATCCGCAGACAAAATTCTTGGCCTATAAATTAACGAATACAAATGAATTAGCATATGAAAACTCTTTCTTCCACGTTTCCTGACATCTTTAAGTAGTTCTGTGGTATTTGTATCTTTCTCCTTATTTGACCTCAATTCCCATCATAAACTTTCTATCTTGCAATCATGAATGAAGGAACCCAAATATATCTAAAAAAAATTCGATTTGCCATACGTTTGTTCTTAGGGTTGTGAATGTGAGTTTCTGTAAAATAGTGTACAAGTAATGCAAGACACATTATTCAATCTTGTGTTCAATAGAGTAGTTTTACAGTCCAGTAAGAGAGAAGTTTCTCAATTATTTAATGGCTGCCGTGAATTTGAATATTTCACATTTTATAAATCAAATTAATTTTCAAATATAGATTAATTACATCGCTATTCAGTAAAAATCAATTGAACTGCCACGAAAAATCACTTCAGTTCAGATAAAAATGTAACTTATAGGGAAATATTTTCGAAGGTAAAGTAAGATAATTACTCAATTATTATATTCTCAATAACATATGAAGTTTTAATATTTTCATTTTCCTCCCTGGTAAGTTTTTGTACATGTGTTATCATTCCGTTCCATTAATTAGCATTGATCTTAATATGCTCACACAAGTTGTCTAAAAACTGCATTTGGCCAATTACTAAAAATGAATACACGAAATAATCTTTTGAATTTCGTGTAAAATACTCAAAAGAGCAATAATATTGTGTGCAAGTTGGTGCGCATGTACTTATTAATCGGACATAATCTAATTTAATTTATATGAAAAATTTTGAATAATTCAACTGCAACCAACAATTACTTTTTATAAAGTGTATTTCATGAGTGAGGAGAGGCAAAAATAATATTTTTTTCAGAAAATGAGCCCGGACAAAGAAAATAAACCATATGCAACTACTGACACGCCTAATTCATTGCGCTACGAAAGGTAATATGGTGTCTCTCAAATGATGACAAGTATTTGGTGAAGAAAAAAATGAAGCCATTGCAAAGAAAATTTCACTTGAAGATGATTCTCATACTCCGTGTTTCCCTGTATTCCCAATAATCATACCCTAGTCAATAGGTTTCCCGTACACTGAGCCTAATGAGCTTACACATACCTCCTAGTGGATTATACAACAAATCCCAGGATCTTTAAGTAAACCTTCTAGCTCACTTCTCTAGACAGAGACCATCTCTATGAGCCTTAAACGCATTATTTGAACAAATTCGAAGCCACAGAGACAAGGAGAGTAGTTTGTCATAGCGTATAAATATATCAAGTACTTACAAATTCAGGCTATTAATTGGAAATAGTGGCAATAGTCACATATTAAAACGACCTTATCAAAAATGAAGGAAAATAAAACACACTAGATAATGTACTAGTCAATTATATACTATAAATTTTAACCTATATTATAAAAATGTCGCCATTATGTTTTTTATTACCTCAAAAATTTATTTTTAATCACATTTTTGGACAGACGGCTTCAATTTTACGCTACTAAAAAATAATTATTGAAAATGCGTGTGCAAAGACGACTGAAACTCTTAATCAAACCAATCTTAAGGTAATCGCTAAAAAAAATTATTAGAGTTTGAGAAGTAAATGAGAAATACCTTGTTATTTTATGATTATCTACTGTTTAATATTTACTGAATAATTCGCTATCAATATTAAAAATCTATGCTAGAATTAGGACTTTATGAGCAGTGAAAATATTAATAAAGTTTATATCAAACATCCGTTGAAATAAAAATGGTTTTCAATAAAAAAATTGTTATAATAGTAATAGTTTCATGGTGCCCTAATTTGTGTTCAAATAATCACAACCAAGCACTTTTGATGAAAGGACCTAGTCAGAGTTAGAAGGATGGATATGTTTAAACGCGCAGGAAAACCAACAGGCACTTTATCGGGACCTATTGAGGTTTCTTTCTCAAAACTACTCTATACTAATCAATATTTGTCAGGAAATATGAAGTTTATTTGCATGTATGGTATAAATTAATAATACTTATAATTAACAAATCTAAACTATTGGGAACTCCAAATATTTTCAACTGGGTACAAATGGATTTTACATCTGGGTCTGAAGCATTGCCGGACGCCCTCCATGCCTCTAAATTATAAGATTATTGAAAACGTCATATTTAATTAAGATTTCGGAATAAAGAAGACCGATAAACAATCTGAAGCAATTATGTTGTAAGGCCAACTAACTATAAAACGAATCCTTCAGGTTCTGCCTTTTATCTACATGTATTTCTCTCCAGTTCCTAAGATAAGGTACTCACAGATGAACCAAAACACAGATTGAATGGAAACAAAAACATATTCTGAAATTTTTAAATGCCTAAAATTCATGAAAAGATTTCATTTCAGACAGACAATAGTGCTACATTCCAAAATTCATTAACTTATTCAGAGTAATCGCTAATAAGTACAGTTAGACTAATGCGCTCCATTTTAGACTCTAATGCATAAAATTAAACGCACATAAAATATTATGTCACGTGGTGATCCAAGATTCGTAACTCACTGCCATAGTAATCTGAGGTAACGAGTAGAAAATTATATTTTTTCACAATTTCCTTATAACATCAAAATTATATCGTGGCGTAGGTCGCAGCTATACATCCTCAAATCTTTTCCCTGTTGGTTATGATTCCTTCCATCCCATTGGCTGATTTTCGCCTCCAAACTCGTCCAATAGTTATAGTCCAATCACATTTGATGGAATTGTTCACTCGGAAATGTTACATCCCGGAAATGATGCCGGTTTTTATTGATTACCTTCCGGCTAAATGAAAGGTAAATCTATTCCAAAAGGCGTTGACGCCAACAACAGTTCGCTCATTTTATGCACAGGTCATTTGAAATAAGAGAACGATTTTCTTGATGAATGGTTTAGGTCATTATCTTACTGCACGGTTTAGGAGATTGATTATATCATTCTGAAAAATTGAAGCAAGCTATTTGAGAAAAGGACGCGTCGTGCAGCTAAGCGTTCAGGCCATACATCAGTCACTCTTCTTAAGGGCTTCATAAGTGCATTGAAATATACGATGGACGCCTTCGATAAACATTTACTAAACCAAGAATAACTTGGATTCTATTGACAACCCAATAACCTTAATAACCTTATAACCATAATAGTAGTTCTATTTTGCTAATCACGAATAGTTCTCTTTTAATTTCTATTTTCTAATTTTGACGGGCTTTTCCTGTGGATCTATCCCAAAAAACCAAAGATCATACGTTCAAGACCTCAGCGCTCCACTTGACTAAAACGCCCTCTCCCGCATGGATTTTTCAAAGTTAATATGCATACGCTCACTACTTATCTCATTTCTTCCCACTAAATCGACGCGGCAACCATACTCATTCGAAGCGGTGATAAAACACATAGGTCAACTGATGGTCTGCGCCAAAATACACTTAAGAATACGTAAGCTCAAATTCGCACGAAAAGCAAACTCGGGGATCCGTAGATAATATGTGGTTAGTACTAAGTGTATCGAAAGGCTCGTTTCTATCATCGTTTTCCAAGATTAACTTCAGTGATCAGAGACTTTTAAAATAATGGGGACTGCTGGTTATTAGGCCAGCGGAACGTCTGCAAGAATGTGGTATTCTTCTCTGATCTGTAATGCTTTAATTTTTCAGTGACAAATAATGTTAGAAATAACGGTTACAGTGACATAACATTTATCTAGGCTTCTTAAAAAAGAAATTTTGAAAGGCTTATTCCAGGCATTGAAGAAGAGCCATCAGCAATGAAAAATGAAGCTGGGGAATTTTCGAAGATCTATCTGCATATGTGCAATAATTGTCCCTTGCTACATCTTGCCCTGGAATTTTTCCCTGAAACGAGGAATCTTGGGGGAAAAATATATCGCCAAAACACGCCATCAGACTCTTCCTATAAATTGCACGGGAACGCCATTTATCCTCTCGGTAGATTTTAATTCCGATTTTGAATAAAAATACTTGTGCGTACACAACAGAGCAGCGAAATAAGGAAATGCGGACAAAATCTAGTGAATAAATTTAAATTTTTCTCATAGTGGAAATAATGTGTTCTTTAGTTATCTGGAGATGTATTTTTTAATAATTTTGTCCATGTGCATTTACATAGATGAATTAAGGCTTAAGGGTCTAACTAATTGAAAACATGTACACATTGCGGAAATGGGAAGTTTCAAAGAATTTGTCCATATATTTCCAAGCTTCACCACCATATCATTAAAGAATTAATTAAATAGCATAAAAGTATTAAATGTACCCTTCTTACCATTTGAAAATGTGTTTTATTGGCTTTTCATTGAAATTTTTTCCCTCCCGGAATCAAACCGAAAAATAAGATCGCAAGCATAAAAGAATCTCATCAATCCAGATAACGTTTTGCCATTACACTGAGTACTTGATGGAAACACCCTCCATTATCGTCGCATAGAGCACTCGAGTTTACCGGAGGAAATCAAAGTGATTAGAGAAACTATAACTTAAAGAGTAGCTCGGTTACTTTTTGCTTCCAAAGAAAACGCCAAAAATCAGTATTCTCAACCCGCCAATTCTAATGGAGTCACTCAAATAATGAATCTTTCTGCAGATTATATCGATGAGACTCTATGAGCTCTCCTTTATCGGTCTGGATTTCATTCGATTGGGATATTTTTCTGTGTGTCCGAGAAGTTTTTTCTATCTTGTCTACAGCCATCAAGAACGTTCTGGATAAAAATTCAAGTTTAGAGGCAATTTTTCAGACGTCAGTAATGGCAAGATCTATGCATTCATTTTCTGGTATATCAATCAAGTTTCTCTTCATATAATTACTTATATTATCCAGGATATCCCGAAGAATTGGGAAGTAACCAATCACTTGTTAATTTTCAAAAGCTTTGGGCCAGCATTTAAAAAGCCAAGACATATATTTGTCAAATATATTTTCTAATGCATTATATGAAAAATTTTGCCATTTTCCCTCATTTTTCTCCATTTTTACGTTTAGCTCCAAGTGAATATGTGGCTATTACTTTTAAATGTTATTAGTAACGCTTTCAGTCTTGAATTTAAAAATCCTCTTACAGATGCCATATAAGAGTTTTAAAGTTAACTCTAGTTCATTCGGTATTCATTAAAAGTCATTAATGAACAACAATGAGCTTCCACTGAGAAAAATTATTCTATAATAATACTGTAGTGTATATAAATATTTCACCAAGATGCCAAGCTCAAGTAAATTTCATTGACATTGGTTGAACTCCACGAGGGTAACTTTAAGGAATAACCTCAAGTCATGCATTTATCATTGAGTACATCTTACTTCTTAAGATTTATAGATAGTGATGAGGGAGGGCCTAATCACTCTCTATCATGTATGAATCGGGCGAATCGTAATAAACTTTCTATGCCACTGCCAATGTTAATATCCACTGCGGGGTATGGTGGCGTGGAATTCGGAAATTCTTAAAAAATAGTACTAACATCAATACATAGAGTATATTAATTAGACCATGCAATTACTGTTTCTCGACAAATGATAATGAACCACTGGATTACAGTGAGATGAAAAAAACTCTCATTCGAGCAATACCGTTGATAGAGAAAAGGCCGCGTAACGTGTTTTTACCGTCCCTTCACCGTGAAAGCGGTAGTGTACGATGTCCTGTTGTGATTAAAAAAACTTCAAATCGCCCTTAAATCTTGAATAATATTCAAACCATAAATCTGGTCACATTAATGAGATGTCCATGAGAGCTTCAATTCACAAAGTGAGTATCAAATGTATGTATAGTTAGTAAGTTTTTTCACGCGATATTTTATGTTCATGCACTACAATTTTCCGCGAATGAACTGAAAAGTGTTTGAACTTTTTATACAGCCGCGGGTCTGGGACACGGCAGGTATTTATTAAAATAATTTCAAAGGACAGAAAACCACATTTCACTGAAGAATACACGTACTGTAAAAACAGGTGCACTTGATATCACGGTTGTTATCTATCCACTGTATTTTCGGGTATGATAACTTCCACGACCTTACTTTTCCCCTTATACGAGATAACCGGCGAGATAGATGTCGATTGGTCGTATAAATCATTTTCAGTGTTGTGACAGCAGGCAAAACCATTACAGTAAACCATATGAATTACCACTATTACATAAGATATTATGTCATATGTTTCTCGGATACATTAGATGATTGATCATTTTGAATGACAGACCCAAGATCAGTGTTTAATGATTAGTCAAAAGCACAAGTTAGTTTCCTGGATAAAGATTAATCCTCCCTGGTATTATTATGAAGACACTTTTAATGACTTGCAAAAATACCACTAACAAACGCTGTTAAGATAATGTTTAAAGAAATAATGCCTACCTTATAGCTTCTAACAAAAGGTCCTGTTTAATTCAGAGTTATCAATTCTGGGTTCTGAATGGTGAAGTTGAAGTATTCCTACACACACACACACATATATATATATATATATATATATATATATATAATCTTAGATTAAAAAGAGAAGACAATCGGTTAAGTTCATGCAATGGTTATATATACGGATTTTTGATAAAATTCTCAGTTAATAAGAAAGTAATTGCAAATAATCTGCACATAGTGGGAGCAGACCTTCATTAATAGAGCATTTTTAATTAATATTTTTTATAAATAATAAGGGCACGTGGTTGTCGAGCGTCGGACTACTGCCTGGAGTGCCCGAGTTCAAGTCCAGGGGATGCCCCTTGTCACCTTCAGCTTCAACCGAACTGTGCGATTTTTCGGCCGCCAGAACTTTCTGGGCAACCATAGGCGGCACAGGGAAAGGAATTAACCTGATGTGTGAACTTCAGACGTTGCTGGGTTTAGTACTAGGTGAGCTACTTCCTCACAAATCAAACGGATCTTCGGGTTGTTAACTAAGGTTAAATAAATAATCTAGTATTTATAAAGTATTAATTCATTCAAATCAAGTCATTCCTACAATTTTCTATTTTTAAATGACATGATCTATCGTTTGTAAGAGTTATAAATAATTAAAAGGAGAAGTTATTATCAGAGAATATCCTGTAGATATTATCCTATCATACTACTATTATTTAATGAATGTTAGTTGTGATTGACACGGCAGTCGATGTATCAATGTAAACTATCATAAAAATCCTTTATGGCAAGTTCTTTGCTTTTCTTTTTTTTTCCTCCCTTATTAAGTTAGCAACCGGCAAGGGGAAGCGTTCTCCAAATCTTGGGTAATTTAATCTCATATATCAGCAATCAATTGTTTAATGGAGACTTTGATATTTACCATCCGTATACATTATGTAAAAGAAATGATTCTACTTTAGATGTAGCATTAAGGACTATATCATAAACGATACTATCAATCTCTCCCCTGTGAAGTTTACTTGTTATAATTAGTCAGTTTCTTCTTAAGTAATTGAGTATAATCACTCTTCCTTCTTATTTTACATCCTACCACACCCATCCTATCCTGCCCTTTGATTCCAAAGCTCTCATTGGGAATTATTAGTAACTTCAATGTGAAGTCGTTCTTCCGTACTTTCTTGCATGAGTAAACTACTATTTATACAGATAATACAATTTTTCAACAATATTTTTCTCTCACATTTCTCTTTGTAAAAATTAAGACAGGTGAAAGTTTGCAATCCCACTCTGAGCATCCCGGTATCATAAGTACTTGACTTAAATTAAAATCGAGGTGGGTGATATTCAAATGAAAGAGTCTTGGGGGAATTAGCGAGTATCATCTGAATGATTCAGAGATCAGAAGACCGAAGAGTGACAGTACCACAAATTTTTAAGAATAATATCCGATAAAATGGTCATATATAGAGGGACTACAGAGTAGCAGTGTTCCAGTTACCTTATCTCTCTCATGTCCCTCGGAAAAAAGTTCCAGCGCTTACTACACGTCATCCCCATCCTTTCGCGCGTATTTAGAAGTTTGCGCTCAACTCTCTCCCCTCCTGTCCCTCCATCCATCCCACGCACTCACGGCCTCTGGAAAAAATCCCCCCTCGGCCCACGCACCCCCACACACACAAGCCGAGACAATTTCCGAGCATTCCCCGTTATCGAATCACCCTCGCAGCAATTTGACTAATGGCCACCACGCCCATCCACTTTAGCCCGGCGGTGATTTATGCCCCCTTCCCACCCACCCTCCCCACCCACATTCCCGTTGACAAGAGCGGGGGAGGGTAGGGGTGTCGAGGGAGGATGCGGTGACGGAGAAGTGGAGGGTGGGAAGGTCGCGGCATGGCGGCGAGAGGGGGTTTCCGGGTAGGTGAAGGCGCAGGGGAGACCGAGGTGGGTAAGGGTGACGGTGAAGGGTGGAGGAGGGTTATGGGAGTACGGTTCACGGGACTGTGAGTGAGTGTCAGAGTACTTCCTCCCAAGGCATTTGCATACCCCTCCCGGTTTGCATTTTCGTTCCGGAACAATTACTCTCAAGATCAGATGTCCGCGGAACGTGTTATGGGAAAATTCATAAATTCCTCGGTCGTCATCAGACATCAATCCAGAGACTGTAAAACTGCATCTGTCTATTCCCTCTGCATTCCCAAAGCCATGTACTATATTGCATCATTCTATTTCGAAAACGCTCCTTGAAGACATCCATCTTTTATTTGAATTGTTAATGGCATCTCGGGGGTAATGGATGACTTCAGGGGAAAATGTTGATCGTCATGTAATATCTAAGGCGATGATGGTGAATGGTTAGTAAACGCAAGATTATTACCGATAAGAAGCGGTTTTTACTTTTTCTTTCACATATGCGATAAAAATTGTTGATGTAATCGTATTACTGCTTTACTCGCCTGCCCAACATCATCCATTCCGGCTCTATATTCCCTCACCTTAATAATCTGAAAAGTACACATTTAGGATGATTCGCCTTTCCTCTCAGTCTATTCGTCACTTCAGAATTTATTTTTTCGTGAAAAAAAGATTAATATAGAAACTGTAGCTTAGTAATAGCTTTCTATTCAGCTATTAGACACCCTGGGTAAAACACACGTACGTATGATGAGTTTAAATGAAAGTTTTTCTAAACCTTAAATACAACATTACCTTATCACGTGAATTCAGTTAAATAAAGCTTACTACCATTAATATGTGGTATAATATACTAAATGAGCGTATAGTTTACAAATTCAAATAATGTTTAACGCCTAAAGGAATTACTTATAGAAAGAGTGTAGCCAATACGAATGATTGTGGCATAATAGCATTGAATCACTGCAACTTGAAGAAGTATTTATTTAATCACAGAACATTTCTCCAAATCTATTCAAACTTTCGCTTGAGTATTTACTCTGAGAAATAAATAAACTTTATTATATATGGAGGCGTATAAACCTACTTGAGCCATTTCGTATCTGTCTCTCTCCTAGATATTGCTTAACCAAATATCACTATTCTCGCGTTACGCCAGACAACATGTCGTTTTCATGCTTCCCCGCCTAACGATATCCTGTCTAGAACAGAAATTTCTAACGAGCATGTCTACTCTTCACCAAACTTTAACAGGGAAACCAAAACTTTCAAGAACGGATCGCATTAACTTGACTAGAGTTCGATGCACGTCCTGAGTATTGTGGAAGAGCAGAAAGCAAGGGCCACGAGAATTTGGTAACAGTTTGAGTGAAACTAGCGGGTACATAATATGGATTAAACAGCAAAGTAAGAGAAATTTAGTTCATGAGACTTGCATGGGATACGTAGACTAGGAGGAGAGTCAACAAAGGATGGCTTTTGAGTTTAATACATAAAGATGAAGTTATATCTAAAGAATAAATTGTCACCACTGCTCTGTTGATGAAAATTTCTAGCATCCACAACGTCACAATCAGTATTTATGTAATTTTGGCATACTTATTATAAAAATTATTCTAGTCCAGATAGTCATATGACATCCATATGGCTGTTATTTTTTGTTGTTCTTCATATAGCAGCCGGCTGCAATATTTTGTAGGTAAAAATATCAAGTAATAATGAAATTTTAATACACTGTGCTAAAATACACCCATTGAATGGAATTATAAAATAAAAACTAGCTATGCCATCCAAATATAAGCAGTGTTTGAGACTTTCAGGCTTATGAAGTATGCAGAGCATGATAATTAGTTGATAGTTTCCGGCGTAACATCAAGGAACCGATTCATATTGGAAATGAAAAAAATAGTAACTTTGTGATTGCACTGACAATTTATTACGATACGACCCCTGTTTCGACGTTCAGCATCAACTTCAGTGGAATCACAAAGTTAGAATTTTTTCATTTCCAGTATCACAATTAGAAAAAGTAGATTTGCAATAAAATGTGCATTGAACAGCTTTCATAGGGTATGTTCTAAAGTTATTCATCTAAATTTTGCCTAATTCCAAGAAACTGCGGTAGATGCCGTAGCAGTAACTTCAAACTGAGTCATCCGCTGATATGCAATACAATGCAACAGATAGCTTGACGCGCCCGGCGGGACATCGTGAGCATCAATGGGATCCGGGTTCGAAATTCGGTCAAGGCGAATATTTTTTACAATCTGAAATTGTTGCGTCGCATATTATGTCTATTGAGCGCAGTAATTCTATTTTCGCAACGGGGAGAGAATATTAGTTTTATAATTTTTTAAATCGCTTTACATTTTTAATCTCATAAACAAAATTTCAAGAATGAGCAACATGATTCAGCAAATAAGTAACAGTTGTCCATCTTCAGTGCAGAACAACAATCCGTAAGTGGTGTTGCATAAACTGCAGGAGACATTCTTCTGCCTCTATAGTTTTGTCCTTCGATTAAACAGTGGATTAACTTTCATTCTTTGAATTAACTTTACCTCAAAAATTAGCTTTTGTTTTTGCAGTAGTTTTGCATCCTGTTATGCATGGAGACAAATGGGGAAAACCTAATTAATTAGTGTAACACAATCACAATTTAATCATTTTCTATAATTCAGCTATTACGAATAAACTGAATTCCAAATAATTCTAGGAATAAAACGCAGCGCATAACGTTGAAAAAAAGGGTTAATTATTTCAGAAATGTAATTAACTACATAAATATCGTTATTAAAATGCATTTTTGACTCTAAATTCCTGCGTCACAATCTAGAAATGAAATCCGAGTAAACTTTACTTGATGGTTTATATTATTAAAAAATCTAAATAGGATGAACTCAACTAAATACAATGTATTCTAAGTGAAATTATGAACTCCTTTATGTTTGCGTCTTTGTTTAATTGAGATTAATCTTATAAAAAACTCGTCACTTATGTCAATGTTTTTTTCAGCTATCATCCCATATCTGTTGTGTATAATTAATAGTTACGATAAGCCAATGGGACACGATACCCGGAGTTAACTCCAGTGAAATGTTTTGACCATGGAAAAAAATAAATTACGCAAAGAAGGAATCGTGAGCAGAAAATTGGTGCTGATATTTCTCACTTGCTCTCAACGAAGCCTTATCAGGGTCCACAGCTTGAAGTTTCAGAAATTGACGCATTGAATTGAATTCAACGGTCATTGTGCTCTCTACGCAATACGTAAAGGCTACGAATGAAATTTTCATTCACAAAAGATTCAAATTTCTGACAGAAATGGATAAGCAGAATATCATAAAACAGTCGAATACTATAATAAGTGGTATGACAAGAATTCTGGACGATACATTATGGCAAGGAACAAACCAGTCAAAGTTTTTTGTGGAAGCATTAGATTTCAAATACTCTCAATGCCTCAACAAACCATTCATTAACAAAACGCTCATTCAACATATTTTTATCAAATAATCTTTCCTTTAACATGAAAGAGCGAAAAAGAGCAGCCAAATATAAAAAATAATGCATACGTGCCGGTATTTACAGATGTTAAAACACAAAAATCGCTAATGCGCCACAAATAAGTGATAGTTAAACGTTTTTTTTTCATATTCCATCCAAAGTCAATGCAAAGGATAAGCATTACCTCTACAGGTGACAATTAAGTTGCGTGTATCGAAGAAAAGGATTCTTAATATATCATTCATTTTGCGGAATTACATTGCTCTTGCTTGGGTCCTCATCTTTAGCCACAACTCCGTCGGAAGACGAGAGCCAGCCCGAGAACATTCAACCCTCTCCGTTCCCACGCCTCACCGACCTTCCGACCCAACTTTACACCCTCCCCTCAAAACCCTCTCTATATTTTCATTCTCCTACCCGGCCATCCTTTCCCTTACCCCTTTGCAACGAGCCAAGCGAGCGCGAAAAGACAACATTATATAATTTTTTTCTTTCCGGAGCGCGGAGGGTTGGACGAGGAAGAGAAAAAATTATACGGGGTTTGAAAGGGGTTGACTGGTTTGAATATTCATCGGGCGATTCCGGCCAAGGGTGAGGTAACAGGGAAAGTGAGATAGGAGGAATACGGAAGAGAATGTTTCGGGAAATTTCGGGGGAGGAGAAGGAATGTGGACGAGAGAGAGGAAGCCAAGTTGGAAGAATGGGAGAGGAGGGACGAAGAGCGAGGACGAGGTGAGTTGGTTTTCGGGGGAGCGTGCGAGTGAGATGGAGGCATGCGGAGCTGAGAGGGGGAGATGATGGTGATGGACCACGCAGATGGGAAGAGTGGGGCACCGCCGCGGGAGGGTGATGAAGCGGAGATTCAGGAGATTGAATGAAGAGAGGGAGATAAGACCAGAGCAATCGAGAGAGGCATATGGCTTAATTGGAGGGGAGCGGAGACCTTGGGGCAAAGCCCTTGCGACATGAGCGGCACATTTTTTGGGTCCGTTAAAATATTTTCTTGAAACATATGTTCCTAATACGAGGGTCATCCGGAAAGTAGTACCCGTTCGTGAAATAAAGACACAAAAGTAAATATTAACAAACATAAAAAATTTTATTTGAAAGAGGATACTTTAAACTACTTCTCAGCATAATCTCCAAGCAAATTAAGGCATTTGTCATAACGTGTGACAAGTTTCTGTATTCCTGCTGCATAGTCCTTCGCCGCCAGCTCATTGAGATACGCGAGGGACCCATCTTGCACAAATTTTTGCATAATGCAGATGGTGTTTAACAATTTCATGAACAATTGTTCGAGAAACATTGGGAAAATGCTCACAGATGTCATCAATTGTGACGCGCCGATCGTTCCTCACGAATTCGTCAACTGAGCTCACCAGTTGGTCTGTAATGACAGACGGTCTCTCCGAACGCTCATCGTCGTGTGTGTTCCCCCTCCCCATGTTGAAGTTGCGACACCACCGCCGAACAGACGACTCGTCCATTACATTGCCTCCATACACCTCCTTTAATTGGCGATGAATATCACATGGGCGAACGTTTCTTGCATTGAGGAATTTAATCACTGCCCTCACTTCACAACTGGCGGCGTTCTCAATTTTTTTAAACATTGTAAACAATCACAGAAACAACACAGGCAATGCTAGCGTCACGCAACTTGGCTCAGAGAAGGCAGACAAGCCACTGAAGCTATCTGACCTCGTCCAGCGGCTACTCGCGTCGTCAGCACTTCATGCGGCACGAACGGGTACTACTTTCCGGATGACCCTCGTATTTTTGGCCAAATACGGAGTGTGTGTGAATAAAACAAACGCGTAGAAAACCCAAAATCGTGTGTCTACTAATGAACATGCTTATTGGAACTCGTCCAACAAAATTAAAAGGTATTACAACTATTATAGACTGAACGTTATTGTGTTTTCGCTTCTGTGCCTAAAACCTTTGTCGAGGAAATAAATTGCCTTTAAAATAATGTCAATAATAAAATATGATAACCATGCAGCAAACTTGCGAGAAGACAATTAACGAATAGACAGAGAGTAACAATATCTAGTGTGCTTTTATACTGAGAATTATAAACTCATATTGTTAACAAAATATTGAATTTTACCTAATAGTTTTTACTGTAGTTGTCCCCTCATCCCAGAGACTTTCAACATGCTTAAATTATCTATGTTTTATATATCTATATATAATATACTATTATTTTATAATTTTTATTGAATATATAATGCGATCGATGGATTCTAAGCTAATTTGACTGTTGTATAAACCGTTATTTTGAATTCTGGTACTATTTGTGATCCCGTTAAAAAACTCAATGTACGCTAGTTCAAACTACTGGGTAATCAAATATCGTCTAAATTTAGAAGTCATTAATTACAGTAATGGCTTTTGAATAACTTGATCTGCCACATATCTTTGCGGCGTCCAGCACGGCAAGCATGCGTCTGAATTTCAATTCATTAGTCACCAATCACTACCTTTCTTCTTCTAAAATGATTTAAAACACTTGACTTATCAAAACCGTACACCTAAAGAAACATAATTTTTTATGTTTCACATTACTCCCAAAACTGTGCATGATTATCTCGATTTCACTTGAAATCGCTACTGAAATCCTTTTGACAGGGTAGCTCCCTTCACCCTTTCTCTACGGAGTGACTTCCCTCGGGCCAGTCTCGCTCGAGGAGCTAAAGTCATTAGGGCAGGCACAGTAGAGAGGCTCCAGCAGGAAGGATAAACGGAAGGAAAACCGGCGTCGACATTAGCACTTCCCTCCTCAGAATTGCTAAAAAAGGGGTGGGGGTTCTTAGGGGCGCCCTTAATGTCCATTCGTGTTAGACAACGGAGGAGGGCGAGTTTCCCCTCGGTTGCTTAGTATCTCCTTAGAAGAAGTAGCAAGCGCGATGGAGGCAGTTGAAGCGCGTACGGGGGAGGAAAAGAGGGAAGAGTATGCATGATGATGATAATGGAAGATAGATAGATAGAGGGAGGGGGCGGAAGGGGGAAAACATTACGGGGATGAACAGCTAGCGGCATTTCGTGCACGGGAGGGCAAGGAAAGTTAAAAACTTTTACCTCCCGCCCATCATGACACGGTATTGCCTCCAAGGCCCTCCTGCTTCCCGTCATAGGCCCTCCTATCCTTCTCATTTCTCCGAAATCCTTAGCTACACATGCGCAGTGCCTAACAAGTCCACGCGGGCTGAGACGAGGACGCCACCATTCCTGAGGCGAAATTTGTGCAGAACAAGATTCGAGGAGCCTTGGGACGACACTTATTTTTAAGGTCCAAGACATGGAGATTCGGTTACCATTGCTCAATGTCCACTACGATTTTTTTAAATGTTATCGATGCATTTCAAAGTTTATTGACGAAGAAGTTGGGCGCAAAAATTATTTATGATAGAAGGCAAAAGGGAACTTGATTATCAAAAAATCTTTTATTTGTTATAAATTTTTTAAAATATCCTGTTTCGAGACGTGAGGTAACTTTAACCTGTCAGATTTCCGCTTAGTTACTTGGTACTTGTTTTGTAGATAACTTGCAACGTGAATGACTCATTTCAGGATATCTAGCGTTGTATTGCCACTTAGCAAAAACCCCAGCGAATTTAGTTTCAAGTAGTTTATTTTTCGCATGTATTTTTTGCAATTTAAATGAGAGCCATTGTTTTATCTCAAAATCGTGCATGCAAAATGAGCTTTATATAAGGCTAAAACGTGATTAATGATCATTAAATGAATATCAGCCATTTCATTCTAGGGACTTTTATGCATTCCCATTCCCCCTTAATTTTCGTAGGAGTTCTGCACTGCTCTCCCTTTATGCGTACCCTTCCCTTTTCACTCCCCCATCACTGATATATTTTCCTCCTCCCCAACGCTAAACTTCCCCTTTTCTGCCTCCCCGCTTTCTCGCGACTCGTAGAACTCCCCTCGCCAATTTTCCAGATCACCGCACCTCCACGCTTTTGCGGTCACGCTCGTGGATGCTAACTGGGCCTGTCCCTGGACCCTTAAAACTGATGGGGGTTTAATGATCGGAAGGAGAGAGAGAGAGAGAAAAGACGTCATTTGAGGGTTGAGGGGGTCCCTCCCTTCTTCCAATCCTGGAAGCACCCTAGACCCCAACCACGATTCGACGCGATAGCGTGTTTGGGGGCTCTTGATTAGTTTTGCTTATCTCAAGATTTGCGGTGGATGACCGAGGTTTATCTAACGTGGAAAAAATTTAAACCCCCAAGGGAAGGTTGTTATTTTTATTTTTACGGCAATGAATCTTCATTTTCGGTTTTTGTTTCTTCAGGAACTAAAACTAAAGTTTAACAAATAAGAATGCTATTTGCCAACTACTGGTAAATAACTGAGTTTGGAATAAGACGAATCACTCAAGAGCCGGCTGTATTCCATCATCTTATCATTTATCCTTATATTTTTCACCTAGCGTAACACTGGGTTGAAAATAGTACTTTTATAAGAGCTTGATTTTGATGAGGAATATTACTAAATGGAAATCATGTTCATATACGCACCGTTAGTTTTTAAAGAACCACACACGGATTACCACCATTCAATGTTATTTTCAGATTGCTATGAATGGAAGAAGTCAATTAAATATGAAAAAAGGATATAAAAATATATAACTAATTACAAGAAAAAATTATTGAAAGGGGAAATAAATCTTAATCTGCTACATAATTAGTGCATGTACATCCTAGTGCAAAAGTAAACAAAGTTAATAATTATTAAACGTGTTTGAGAGAGATATTACCCTTCGTGTGTCCGTAGTAGTCTATTTGAAATTGTGTTACATACCTTCCTTCAGTGAAAAATATTCTTTTTCCATACCAAAAACAAGGATGTTATCAATTCACAATCGATTAATTTTTAAAACATTGCATTAGTCTTTCAGAGATATTATAAAAGCTGAGCTGAAAATACTCTTTGACTACCATAATTCATAGGTTTCTTCAGAAGTGGGGAACACTACATTTATCTTTTAGCCCTACAAATCATTCGATTTTCAGTCCAACATTAAATATTAAAGGGCTGAATGGAAAAGATATCATGAATCAGGAAATTATCAGAACTTTCTAAACTGACTGAAGCCCTTAAAATACCAAAAGAGGAATGAACAAAAACAATAAATTTAAGATTTTTCATACAGTATACTTACACATGTACTAAGAAAACCCGATCAATTGGTAATGGTTGAATAATATTATACGCGTTGCAAACGTTTAACATTTGCACGTAAGGATGACTAGCACTCCACATTTAGAAAAGCTTATGTAAAAAGTATTAGGCACGCTGAGGAAAATTGTATGCCTTGAGCTTTCCTAATGAGGGAGATTTCTTCAATAATGATATAATTTACGGTCCAGTATTGTTAACCATTAATAGATAGATTACAAAGTTTCCATTGAAATTGAGGCATTTATCATAACAATACACAAGCTTTTCAATTCCGTCTCTATAGAAATCTACCATCGTACATTTTAACCAGTTGCTTACACCAGCATGCAATTCTACATCACTGTCAAAGCGCTGTGTTGCTAGCCACGCCTTGCGAGAGACCCGTAATTGTATATCGGCAATTGTCACGAATTGTTTCATAAATTTTTACCGTCAGTTTATCTGTCACCAAGCTAGGCCGACCACTGCGGTCCTCGTCGTGAATATTGTTGCCACCAATTGTAAACCGAATGCACCACTGCCTCACTACGCCTTCATTCATTGCTCCGTCTCCGTGCACTTCACAAAGTTTCCTATGTATTTCACTTGGCTTGCGGTTTTTGCCAGTAAAAAACTAATCACACGCGCGCACTAAAAGTAAGGACGTTTAGACGCCAAAATGATGGCTCTAGCCCTACTCACAATAAAGTTCTTTCTGGTCAGCCCACGCATTTAAAAATTGTCGACATGGCATGAATATTAAAATGTCACCCAGTTTTGGATAAAATATATAACTTGAAGTCTAATTCCTTGAGTAACTTATTTTTATACCTAGAGAGACAAATGAAAGTGTCTTTTCTAGTAATATCCAAAGTGTGACGTCAGCGTGATTTATCAAGGACCTCACTGTGACATCTCGGGGATCTCCAGGTAGTAGAAATAATGGCTCGGCACGGGTTAAGGCTAGCCTGAAAACATTTCTCAAAGAATTCCCCTACTAGAGTGTAAAACTCTCTCCGAGTAACTCCTCTACCTCTCCCCGCCATCCCCTATGAGCAGTTGTTTACGTTGGAAGTTGATTGTAGCATCAATATTGGATGTTTTACCTCGGAACATTTTATGCAATTCAGTACAGAAATAAATCGGTAAATAGCTTTTGATACGGAATGAAAATAGATATATGAATGAATAAAACAGGTTTATATTACCTAAAAACTAGCTTATTGAGCCATTTGATGTCAGCCTTTTAGTTTAAAATGTACCAATTAAATATTTAAATTCATTATTTTATGAAAATAACTACTGCAGGGCATATTGTGCATTAGTAACAATAATTCTGTTGAATATTTAATGCATCTCAATTATTATCCTGTGATTTCAACCCTCAAAGGACGTTTTAGGAAAGGATTTGTACCATCCAGGCGATGATAAAAAACAGCATTTAAAAACGATGCAGATTATAGTGAATTTAAAAAAAAACTGGAATACCATCAAAGCAGCATTTTGATAAAATTGAAAAGATTATACAAAAGGAAAGTAGTCATATATAAATGCATATATGTCAAATAAAAACTTGTATCCAATGATTTGGCATGAAAAAAGTTATGTCAATAATATTAGAACGAAAAAATATTTTTATCGTATTCACCCATTGTGATTGATTTAGACACGCAAAGATATATTTTTAAGCCATAAAATAATTTGAAAAATTTATGAATATAGCAAAATCAACCGCGAAATCATAATACATATGTAATAAACATCTACTTTTCAGTGGAAAATGAGGCTAATTCAATAATTAAATTAAGGAAATCAGTTAAATAGATATCTTTGTTTGAAGAAATACTACCTTTAGGCAAAGCATACTGTTATAAAAGAATAGGATGCAAAATAATTGCATTCCATTAACGAGATTTTTAAGAGCTTTTATTGAATAAAAGATTTTATATATACAAATAAAAACCATCTATTACCAAATACATCGGATGTTTCCAATACTATTGCCGATCTTGACTTGTTGGATCCCGCATTCGGGCATTCGCCAAAAGTCATTCGCTCAGAACCGTCTGGTGTGGAATCACTGTGCATATAGAAGAGCCATCAAAGGGCTTCAACTACCAGCTCCCGGCCTTCTTACAACTCGCATTTGGCTTCACAGTTCAGACTTGTTCGCTTGATCCACTTAAGCACCTCACGGCGTTTAGGAAACACTATGTCTTAAATCATCTACCTCACGCCTCCTCATTTACCCACTCACCATTACTGAGAATTAATGGTTGATGCATTAGGGCAGTTGCTTAACATTGCAGCTTCAGATGATTGCAACGAAAATGTAATTCTGAAGGCTAAAAAGCGAAGGGAAATTTTTCGAACCTCAAATAGGTATTTGAGTTAGTCAGAGTATAGTCATAAAAGTCTGCGTTAAAGCTCTTGGATCAAATTAAAGATTTACATAAAGATCGATACATTTTATCGATGTGATGAGCATAGAAAATATGCCGAGTGAAAACATTTGCCGTGCAAAGCGGCTTGTTGGTGGCGAAGGGCAATTGGCATAAATACACTTCATCTCCTTCTCCTACGAAAAGGCAAAAAAGAAATTTGCAGGCATAGGAATATTTTCCAGGCGTTATTGAACTATCTGATGGATACCATTATGTAACTCTACCTATGGCTTCCAGGCGATTCACTACATCGGGTTCAATTAGTCATTCTACCTTAGTAATTAATTTGGAAATGCATAAATTCGTTGTCTAAGTAATTCAAGTAAGAAAAGATAGTTTATATTAACGAATGAATTCAAACGGAAAGTTATCATGACCAAGTACTAGATATTTATCTTCAATAGAAAGCGAGGCTGTCCACAATTTATTTTTTAGTAAAAATTACATTTAATTGTTTATAAATTGAAAATAACATTAAAGTTAGGGTTAAATAAATAGTTGGAGTAAGTTCAACAGATTCAGGCTTGAGGTCGTGGAAGTTCATCATAATGAAATAAGGACAATTTGCACTTTTCCACAGTTTATTTAACGTACGACGCGTTTCAACTCACAGAGTCATCATCAGGTACAAGACTTGTACCTGATGATGACTCTGTGAGTTGAAACGCGTCGTACGTTAAATAAACTGTGGAAAAGTGCAAATTGTCCTTATTTCATTAAATAGTTGGAGCGTCGAATTCCTATCTCCTAACCAACACATGTTGCTAGAAAATATTATTCATCAAGTGAAAGAATTCCATGCATAAAAAGTTTACATGTACATATGTACACAAATACCAGTAGACATTTTAAGAAATGATTTCAAATGAAAAGTTTTCCAAGTTTCCAATAATCTATTAGCGCTCTCTCTTCAGGCGATCTTGTGGGAGAAAGGAAAATGTGTAGTTACGTGGTTTTTGTCTTCACAATTTCTTTACTTCACATGCTGCATTAAACTTGAATTTCTCACTTAATGTGTGAACTTTCCAAGCGTTATTTGAAAAATATTTTAAGTATTTAATAACAATATACGTGCAACAATCTTTCTTGAACGCGAACTTTCACCATTTGCTAATCTGTAATTTTCAGCTTAGTTGAATTTACACTTGACAAAAACGCGGGCTGTAATACGTTGGCAAGGAAAATAGGCAAAGTAATTTCAACATACCTTTCTTGAAAAATCAAATGCATGGATACACTAATTTACTAATAAACGCATGCCTCTAGTCCCTGCAAATACTAATTTAATCGAGTCGTTCATGTCACCATGAAGACTGTTAGAAGGGATGAAGAACTGAGAAAGAAAATAATTTGGAAAAAGCAAGAGTATCTAATGAAAGAGTTTCGGCCTACATGTGATTGTTGCTAGGAACTGTGGAAGCTCTACCTTAAATAAGTAAACTCTGTATCCATGAATCTTACTAAAAAGGCCGTACACTCCTGAGAGTGCGTGCGAGCGGAGTACAAGTAAAGTAGCTCGTAATGTCTTTCAAATCCAAGGAAACCTTAGATAAAACTGATTATATTTTTAGGGTCAACGAAGGTTCTAAGAAAAAAATTATAATTAAGATAAAGTGATCACTTTATTTTTGAAACATTTAGAGATAAAGCCTAAAAGGTTTTTTTGAATTTACAATTGTCATTTTTTTATACTGTTGAAACTACAGGAAGTTGTTCGCATAAAAAGGATTCAATTTCACATTCGTAACTGTTTCTCACGAGCAGAACCCCCTTAGAATTTTATAAATGTGAGTGGACCCCTCCGCCCAGATAATTACGCCAAGCGCTACACGCAACCCCCTTAGATATAATAATTTTAGCTTGTCGCTTCATACGTTCTGGGCACTTTTCCATTTGGGCGCTGCTCCGCTCGTCTAGTCAAGACGATGAACCTTGCAAACCATCAAAGACATCAAGGGGCCGCAGTTGTGTGAGTGACGCGTGTCATTGCCAATCAGGCCTTTTTATGCGCAACTAATTCATCTACCTTTGATTAATTTTCTCTTTTATGACTTACGGAGGTTTCTCGGTTCTCTTAATGGAGTAAAGAGTTTTGAGAAATAAAAAAGTAGCAATATTCCAATAAATATACTTTTTAACTGCTATTCTTGCATCCTGAAACAGCTTTCACTACACCTTCGATATAGACCTCAGCATATTATCGGCTTCAGGCGAATCAATAAATTAAGGAGGAGCTTTAGTGTTCAAAGAGGATTAGGAGGAATCCAATCACCAATCGATATATATTTTTTTTCTTTTCACATGGCAAAAGAGAAAACAACGTTCGGTGCAGCGGTCAGCTTACTTGTCGGAGTGGGAAAAACTGTGGTGTCGTTCTAGGCTCTTAAATAACAACAATTTTTTAAGGAATGGAAATCACTGAATATTAGCTGATTTTCTTATCCCTGGCTCCAGTTTTGACACCCCTCACTGATTGCTGTAGAAAATCTTCGGTGATGCAAAAACAAGGTATAGAGAAACCCGCAGAAGATTCATCTATGAAGATGCAAAGGTCACTTACCAACGAAACTAAAGCTAAAATTGGCTGACACAACTAGCCGCTTAGTTGAAATCTGAGAACTGAAACTATCAGAACTAGCGTCAATGCTCCTTGCACTAACTCCTCACATGATCAAATAGATGTCAGATGTAAAACGAGAAAATCTAAAAATATATATTACTTATTGCTAGTAAAGTTATCACGGAACATAAATGGTATGAATGGATGTGGTAAAGAGAGAAGATTTAAATAGGAACCCGTTCGGAAGATTATTTGTAATAATAATAGTTAGTGAGGGTAGTATTGTTAGCTACGTCAAGCACGTTCGTCCAAATAAGCTTCACTTTTTCCGAACACCTAAACTTGACTACAGACGGAACACTAAATATTGGGAACGGGTACCATTATATTGAGGACAACATTCGATGAAGCATCTTTGACAATGAACTTCTAATACGCTCAAAATAGAATCCCATGACGTTAGTAGGACGGGAAGGTTGCACAAGGGGATATTTAATCTCCTGAGAGAGAGATGCCGATGGTGAATAAGTGCAAAAGGATGGGAATTACATAGAATATGAAAACTAATCACACATATCACTTTCCCTTTTCCTTTATTTTCCACATCCGTAATTATTTTATAATTTTTAAAATTGGACATCTTGATAGTGGTGAACAGTAAGTAAAATATTGTGCTTTGTAAAATTTTAAAAAGGTCATCTAATTTAGGAATATATTTGCGTAAGCATTATGAGGGTCATTCACACACTGATTCTACGTGTTTCGAACTGTTTCTGCATAATGTAGTCATTCATATACCGTCGAATGCCAAATTGCCGAAGGCCATGCATGACTTTAACCAGCTTTTGATAACTGTACAGTTTGATCTAAAATGACTATATCTTCAAAATACTTGCAAAAACAATAACCAGAAGCTAGAAGTGTAAAATTTTAATACTTAGTAATATCCAAATCCCATTTCATTTATTTCAAGAATATCAATTATCACCCAAGACATATTTCTAATGGTTATAGGAAAACTTGTGATTGATAAATGAAATTTGATCAAATAATAACATTTAAATTAAATTTTCAAAATACCGGATAATGATTCTTCACTTGCATTTAACTGTGGAGAGGGAAATTCAATGAAAGTTCGATTTACTTTATTTTATTTGGCTCAAAAAAGAACGGCATATAATGAATCACCTTAATTAATTATTTAAATGCATTAAAAATCGATTTTAAATATAAAAATACTGCAGCATTAATATTGAGTAAATTTATTAATGTTTGTACTTAAATTAATTTCTCTTCAACAAAAAAATTTAGCCTGGATCCACACTTTCATTAGTTTTCTGATAAATCTGATCCATGCAATTCATAATTTACATGATTCTATTTCCTAGACAGCTTAGGAATAAAATATTTCGACTCAAAGAAAATGCTCAGCTGCCTAAAAGATAAACTAGATAAACTATTCCGCGTGAAAATTACTGTGTTTGATGTTTGCGCGTAATTTATTTGTTTATCTAACAGGTAAGTATACTATATGGAATAATAATATGGTATACTATAGTATATGGAATAAGTATACAAAATACCTCTGTAATTTAATCTCGTAACCTTTTACCACTGGTTAAAATATGGAAAACACGTCATCGAAATAAATAAATTACTGATTATTTTAGAAAAACAGCATCAATATAAGCGAAAGTTATAGGCACAAATAGTATTAAACTCTATTTGATTAGTATGTGTGATTTAGTCCTATGACATAAATTTACAGCAATTCGTCAATAGGGTAAGTTAAGATGGAAAATTAATTGCATAGCTATCATTAACTCACTTTTAAACAAAGCCATACTTAAGAAATTTCGAATCTAAGAAATCATTCTTATATGACTAAAATAATTTTTAATCATTCCCAATTTTTCTGTGGGTGACATGATAAAACTAAGACTTCATAAAAGAAAAATGCACTTAAAACTGTCAAAAAACATTCGAACATATTAGCCAGGGCAAAAAATATGATTTCATGTCAAACTGCCCTAATCACTCGTTCACTCAATTCTGCTCACACTAGTTTTGACTCAAACTAGGCAAAAAATGATATAAACTGTGACCTGTATTTCAATGCAAAAGTTGCGGCATCTCCCGCAGTTTCTTTGGAATGTGTCCTGTATTTAAAAATGAAAAGTAACTATTCCACCCACCATCAAAATGGTTCGACTTGACAAAGAAAATGAGAGCAAAATATAAACGCAATACGCATAATGCTTATCTATTTGTACGTAAAAGATCCCACTCCTTATTTACGAGAGCACTTTAGCTGTAGCCACACAGGTGCTACTCGAAATGCCAAGAGTATATTTGGAACAGCCTACTTGAGTAAGTTAACTTGAGCAGACTCGCCAATGTCGTTACAATCAATCGCTCGGTAACGTGATTAATGATTACATCACCTAATTAGAAAGAAATTTACTGATTTTTTATTTATTCCCTTGAAACCCATGCATCCTTCCGACCATCATAGAGGATATCCTCGTCTGTTCTTCCCGTCCATCACATGCCACCCGTTCACCCGGCCATCCCCTCTCCCAGGCCTTCTCTATTCCCCACTCGAGATCTCTCCGAAAACATTCATCTGTGAGGGCTCTCCCACACCTCAGCAGAGCAAAGGGTGGAGCTTGCCCATGGATCACGATCACGATCGCAACAGCGTATCGTAAAGCGGCATAAATCATGAGAAAAAAACATCCCACGTGTTAGCTCCGCATTATATTACATTTTTGTGAATAGTTTAATCACCAAGTATCTCGCTACGAGAAATGGTACGGTCGCTGCCGCGCTGAAGCAGTTCGCGGCTGCTCTATTTCTTTCCTTCCGACTCAGGTTGATATCATATGTGAGTATTTGCGTCTGACAAGTATTGCGTCCCATGGGGGAGTTACATTATTCGCCTCACAATGCACTTCAGTGACGTAATATGACAAAAAATGACGATAAATTGCAAGCATGCGGATTAGTGACAAGGAACTGGTTTCAGAAACATTCTTACACCTGCCGGTCACTTGGCCTGGCATTTAACGTAAATAGATAGCCCATTTATTGTCTTGCGAACTAGATTTTACTTTTCCTTTGCAATCCTAAAAACCTGAAATAGTACATGTATTGCGATTAAAGAGTAGTTCAGGGTGATGGCGAAATTTAATTATTTTTCTATGAGTATTAAATTCACGCAGAAGGTGAATTTATGAAAAATATGTAGTTTTTTTTAATTTGACCCTGACATTTCATATATTGGACGATAAAATTGAATATTTCAATGAGAGGTAAAAAATTAGGGTTTCTGTGAATTAAATTGATTGTGTAATACACCTAACGTTAATTCGATAACATTGTGCTAAAAAAAAGTCCATTTTCATAGCGGTCTTTATCAATTATATATACAGTAACTTAATTTTTCTAAACAAACAATGCCTAAATCATTTTATATTGCTAACTAATGCTCAATGCAATAACGTCTACCCGGACGAGAGTAATGATACATTAAACTATCAGGAGGTGAAGGCTTTAACATGCTTTGAATGCTTTAATTTCGAAGAGACAGCAGGCCAATAGGGTTTGCAGCGTCTGCTTCCAGTATACATATTAGCTGCATAGACGTGCATAAAATATTTTCTTTGCGAAATGCCCGATTGTGACTAAGGTATACTTAAGGTTACAATAACAGGGTGTTATGCAATTAAGGATCTGTACTGGCTAGCATATATACAAAAAACAGATAATTAAAATATTACGTGATAAACCAAAGAATACATTCAACAAAAATGTGCCCAGTCTGAATTCTTATGAATGAAATTCTTTATATAATGGTACTGCCACCTATTTTCAAAAACTGAGCTTCAGTCAAAATGCACCTTTGAGATAAAAATATGTTACGAAAGTAAATTTTTATTAAATGTCACCATTGCTTATTCAGCCAAGTCCTCGACGCAAAAAAATACCTAGATCACAATGTATTAATGGTCGCAAAATATCTATTTATATCGCTTTCACTCAGAAGTCTAAATGCAAAAAACGTGTAGGAGGACTCATTTCATCTCTTCACAGTGAAAATAATTTCATCTGTCCCCTCCCATGAGACTTACGCCGGAAAAAATCTGAAAGGGCTCTTTAACAGAAGAATGGTTGGGAGAGAAAGAAGTTCTCCCAAAAAAATTTAATCCAAATCAATCAGGGGGACGTCTCTGGCAAATACAGTTGTCTTAAAACGAATGAGAAATCCCGGAATTTTTTGTCTACGTCGCTCGCGTTGGGACAATGGTGAGTGGGTTTGTGGCAGGAGAAGGGGAGAGCTCCGAACAGAAGACAGGAGAGAAGGGATTTGGGAGAGAAGTTGGAATATGAAGAAAGGAAGGAGGTGAGTGGGGCTCGAATGGATAGGGTACGAGTAGGGTAAATGGGTTTTAAATGCGTTCTCAGGGCAGTTCACATAACCGACCGCCTCCACCCTAAATATATTTCTATCCCGCCTTCTCTCCCTCATTTGTACGTCTCCATTTTAATGTTATCCCCTCCTTCTATCCATTCCGGAATTTATTTTTTTTTGTGCCGGATTTGGCGAGAGAGTCGACACTGAAACGATTTTTCGTAATTGTTATGCATTTCTAAGGCAACTGGAAGGAACAAACGCACACATGCTTAAGAGGAAACAAACGTTTGAATATGAAAAGATCGGCCATCGAATATAGTGTTCATTTAATTTTGGTAATATAAAGTGTGTGTATATGTGTGTTTGTGTGTATATATAAATATAAATAAATAAATATATATATATATATATATATATATAATATATACGACGGTGGTCTTCATACGAGTTTCCGGACCATATATATATATATATACATACGAGGGTCATCCGGAAAGTAGTACCCGTTCGTGCCGCATGAAGTGCTGACGACGCGAGTAGCCGCTGGACGAGGTCAGATAGCTTCAGTGGCTTGTCTGCCTTCTCTGAGCCAAGTTGCGTGACGCTAGCATTGCCTGTGTTGTTTCTGTGATTGTTTACAATGTTTAAAAAAATTGAGAACGCCGCCAGTTGTGAAGTGAGGGCAGTGATTAAATTCCTCAATGCAAGAAACGTTCGCCCATGTGATATTCATCGCCAATTAAAGGAGGTGTATGGAGACAATGTAATGGACGAGTCGTCTGTTCGGCGGTGGTGTCGCAACTTCAACATGGGGAGGGGGAACACACACGACGATGAGCGTTCGGAGAGACCGTCTGTCATTACAGACCAACTGGTGAGCTCAGTTGACGAATTCGTGAGGAACGATCGGCGCGTCACAATTGATGACATCTGTGAGCATTTTCCCAATGTTTCTCGAACAATTGTTCATGAAATTGTTAAACACCATCTGCATTATGCAAAAATTTGT
Source organism: Hetaerina americana (assembly GCF_022747635.1). Lineage (NCBI taxonomy): Eukaryota > Metazoa > Arthropoda > Insecta > Odonata > Calopterygidae > Hetaerina > Hetaerina americana. The sequence goes on from NW_027286070.1 coordinate 57,679,916, forward strand.
GCAAGATGGGTCCCTCGCGTATCTCAATGAGCTGGCGGCGAAGGACTATGCAGCAGGAATACAGAAACTTGTCACACGTTATGACAAATGCCTTAATTTGCTTGGAGATTATGTAGAGAAGTAGTTTAAAGTATCCTCTTTCAAATAAAATTTTTTATGTTTGTTAATATTTACTTTTGTCTCTTTATTTCACGAACGGGTACTACTTTCCGGATGACCCTCGTGTGTGTGTGTGTGTGTATATATATATATATATATATATATATATATATATATATATATATATATATATATATATATATATATATATATATATATATATACATATATATAACACAAATAGAATAGAATAGCGACATTTAAAAGGACACTCACACGGTAAATTGTTCGATCTTTCGGCCCCCTCAGAAGAAGGCCTCTGAGAGGGCCGAAAGCTCCAACAATTTACCGTGTGAGTGTCCTTTTAAATGCTGCTATTTTATTCTATTTGTGTTATATTGTGTCAGCCCATTAAGGTGTTGCAAGGGTTATGCGTCAGCACAATCAAACTCTTGGAAACCACCGCCGCGACCACCGGCTAATCAGTCCGGGGACTGATATCGGGAGAACGTTGTGAGTCAGGAGCGGAGTCACGAGTGATTCCACCGGCCCTGCCGTGCGTCACAAGAGAGACTACCCTTTGTACCCTGAGCTCCGATAAAAGGGTGACCATCCTCGGCAGAGGTGTGGCCCGCGAGTGTAATCCTGATCGCCCATAACCTCGGACCAGCCGTGCTCCGCTAGGAATTCGGTCCACGCCCGCTCCATATCCCCGCTTCCCCGGACCAGCCTCGCTACGTAAGGGTTCGGTCCCTTCCTCACCGATACCACCAGACCAGCTCGCTCGAGTTACCGGTCTACATCCCATCCCCCGGCCGGTTCCTTCCGACGACTCGACGCCGACGACGCCTCTGGTCACCCTTCAGCCCGGTCAATCCTCTTGTCCTCCTGTAAGTACCTACCCAAGTCTTCCCTTCACCTCCTACTCTTTCGCGGCATTGTCTCATGAGCTGTGTACCGCCATACTGTCAAACCTTCTGTTACGCACATAAAAATACCCGTACCGAAGACCACTCTTGTTATTTAATTAATACCCTCAACCCTTGTCGCGGATTCGGAGCGCTGCGACAATTGTGCCGCTCGTGTAAGTTTTTCCGTACAATCGTTACATATATATATATATATATATTTATATTTATATAACACTCTTTGAAAGTCTCACGAACGTGAATAATAATTTACAACAGTTAGCACTAGTGGACACAGACAAAAACCAGAAACATAAAAAAGAGACTCACTATTTTTCGAATTTTCGGTGTTCGTAGCCACCTTTGTCAAGGAAGAGAGGGATATAACTGAGTTCTATCCCTCCCATCCTTGTGTTACATTAAGTAAGTGTTATACATAATATATATATACATATATATATATATATAATATATATAGTATATAGGGTTAAACAGAAAGGACTCCATGATTTGACGGGTGAATTGGAAAAAAACCAAGTTATTAAAAAAGGCTGTTATTTCCGAATATTACATGAAATGCCATTTTTATCCCAAGACCTTGGTGAACGATACAAAGGTGAGTCGTGCAAAAAAGTTTTCGAAAACTCTTCTTGGCATATCCTGCCTTATTCCAGAGACTTCTATAATTGCCTCTTTAAGAGCTTCCAAGGTCCTTGGTTGAACTTGGCAGACCTCAGCTTTGAGATCTCCCCAAAGATTAAAATTGTATTAGCTCAAATCCGAGGAGCGAGAGGGCGATGGAACATCCCCTCGTGAGGAGATCAGGTGGATGGTAGAGTTGACCATCCACAACCAAACCGACCTTGGCGTTGATTTCTGTGTTTATGGTTATTTTATATATAAAGCGAGGATGTTATATAAAATTCATGAAAGACGCGAAAATACAAAGAGGGGAAATATAGTATACCACCATCGATGACATTGGAGGTAGCGTGCCTGCCTGTGGAACCGAAGGTCGCTGGTTCAATTCCCGTGGCGATAAAAAAGTATGTGAATGGTTTCTCGGAACGAGAAAACCACCCATTAACAGGAAAAATACAACAATGGTATTTCGAAACGAAGCAACGAGAAAATTAGACTCCTACCAAACGGCTACCCTGAAACCATGGTGAAAGTGAGCATTTTCGCCATTAGGCACTGGTGGCACAGACCTAGTAGGTCGGTTCAGAATCAGCTGTCACCGCTGAAGGCGAGAGTGGATTTCACGGCCACAGTATCGCGATTTGGACGGCAACGGCGAACCACCACATTATCATTCGTATAAAATCTAGCTTTCAAATAGAGTACAATGTAGTAGCTACAATAAACCAATCCTAGGACTGAAATTCTCATGATATATAGTATAGCTATATATATTCAATATAAATTATTTTAGCTACCAAAAATAATGAAGTAAAATATACATACACATAAGTACACTTCTACCTAAGCACTATTTCACACAAGAGTATAAAAATGTTGGTTTATGCTACACTAAAATGAGGTCACTCTTTGAGGACAGGCAGTGAGCTGTGCAGGAGTTGGTTGAGAGAACACGAACACAGAGGGAAACTCTGCGGGACAGTGTATAGGAGAGTATATCGAAGTCTTCTTCTTTCGACCACGCCTCATGTATTTCTCTATTTTTTTCCAAAGAATGGATCCCGCTCCATTTTCTCAACCCAATCATCTTCACTCCGATGTCCCATGCTGCTGCTCCTCCAGATACTCGGCGAGTAAAATAAATGTAAAAATTGGCTGAATATAAAAATTTGTGTATTTATATATATATATAACGATGGCACGGAAAAACTCACACTAGCGGCACAATAATGGGCTGACAAAATATAACACAAATAGAATAGAATAGCAACATTTAAAAGGACATTCACTCGGATAATTGTTCGAGCTTTCGGCCCTCTCAGAGGCCTTCTTCAAGAGAGACTGTCTTGAAGAAGGTCTCCCTTGAAGAAGGCCTCTGAAAGGGCCGAAAGCTCGAACAATTATCCGTGTGAGTGTCCTTTTAAATGTTGCTATTCTATTCTATTTGTGTTATATTGTGTCAGCCCATTATATATATATATATATATATATATATATATATATATATATATATATATATGTATATAAGAAGATCTCCGATTCAAATTCGTTTAAATGCACTTACAAAGCCATTATGATGAGGTCGGAGTAGGAGGGTTGAAACCATTGTTGGAGGATAGCGAAAAGAAAGTGTCCCGTTCTCAAAACCATCGCTCTCCTCCCCCTCTATCTTATCTACCATACTACTCTGTCTTTTTCGGATGGGTCCGTTTTATTACTTCAAATCTCTTCGCTCAGCATTTAAACCCCCTTCCTCGGCAATGTCTTCCCCAGCCTCTTCCAGGAGGGAATGGGCAGAGAAAGAAGGCCTGGGAAAGACGTGGAAACCAGGGTGGTGGCAAAATATAGCTCTGGTCGATTTCCTTCCGCGACGACCACTCCATCCCAAAATAAAAGTGCTATAGGTTTTGATGACGTTGTTTGCAGTGCTATTCGCATTCGGCTGCTGTTTCACTGGAACTCTCTGGATGAAGCCTATGTGGTCTGAGACTTTTTGGGGACGAGAGTACGTCTAGCTTGCAGAAAATAATAAATGAGCTATCCTGATTTTCGCAATCGGAGATAAATCTATATCCATCTCCGCGAATTGAAATTTGATATGACACTGCGAAAAAAAGGTTGAACAAGTTTAATAATTTCGATTGGAAAGTTTCGTATAATATTTCATCACGACGCGTAAACAAAATTAAAGAGAAAAATAAATGATTGTTTCCTTAATATTTTATACTATCTTACGTATTTCTGTTATTCAGTGTATTTTAGGACAGGTATCTTGAAGTTTTTATTGTTTGCGATGAGTTCATTCATACGTTTTATCTCATAATTTTAAGAATATAAAATAAAAGCATAAGGCCTATACACTGCTCCATTCGTTCTACTTCAATTAGTACATTATTCATTAACTGCAATTATGAATTATAACATGTCAGCATAGTAAGAAACTACGGTATCTGTTACTGAGCCCCTACCTACAACGCATTTGTTTGTGAAAATCCATTTCGCATAGTTTTACGAAGTTTCACTGTTATACTCTTGATTTTAATATATTTAATTGAAAATTTTGAACATTAAACATTTTTATAGAGGAATATATTCATACTTCAGTTGATATAAATTCGCAAGATTGATTAGGACTCCAGTAAGTTAGATTTATCACAATACCAACTCCTTCCAAATTAAATTTTAAAGTTAGATTCCATTGTTTTTAATGAACCATAGGAAATACGGGAATTTCAGCGGAAATCTAGTCGCATGTCTCGTTAGGAATATAACGAATATTGTGTAAGGGCAGTGTTTCAATAATTACTAACACATATATTCATTTCACTCATACAACATTCCTTATTACCGTGTCCCACCTTTGAGTATCTCTTGATTCGATTAACTGAAAATCTTGTATGCCATCGTCCTTTCGAAATTTTAATTATTATTATGATCGTAACAATTAATAAAATATCATATTTGTGTACTTGCTGTGTGTCGCGTTAGTCCAGGTAGAGAGCGTTTGAATACAGGGTCTGTACAATAAGTATCGTGACTGGTTCGCTATAGCCTCAACGGAGCGGTGGATGGGGGTCCGACCTGTCGGCTCGGAAGAAGGGTCCCCCACCACTCAGACGAACTTTAGTTCAGTCGTCTCCGGGCATATGTTGAGACAAGAGGTGGAATTTTGTGACGTGTGATTGTTTGTAGTGTCGTCGCGCCAGCATGGAGCGCACCGTCGAGCAACGCGACGCTGTAAAGTTTTGCGTTAAACTCGGGTAATCCGTGACGGAGACTTGCTCCTTGATCGTTGAACTCATTAAACAGGCTTATGCTAATGGTGCCTCAAGCTACACAAGAGTTTTAAGTAGCACAAAACGTTTAAGGAAGGCCGGGAGCTTGTCGAAGACGAGCACCGCGTCGGACGCCCGACGACCGCTCGAACCGATTCTCAGGTGGTCAAAGAGAAAAAAGGTTTTGGACTCTGACAGGCGTTTAACCATCGCCCTTTTCAGTAAGAAGACCGACCTTTCACTCGGAACCGTCCACACCATTATAACAGAGGGTCTTGCGATGAGGAAAGTGTGTGCGAAGCTGGTGCCTAAAGTCTTGAGCGAGGAACAAAAACTGTCGCGGGTGGATATTTCGCAAGAAATTTTGGACTGCCTATAGGAAGATGAAGAATTTTTCGAAAACGTTATTACCTCAAAGGATATCTCAAAAGGAGCTCAAAGGATATCGGTTCAACTCCATCGAGGCCGTTCAAGCGGCGGCGACAAAGGCTCTCAACAGTATTCCGGAAACCACCTTCCAGCGGGCTTTTGACGAGTAGCAGACGTAAGTGTAACGATGGAAGATGAATGTATTTTGAAGATTATTAAGTAATTGTAATTATAACTGCAATAAATTTTGATTTTTGGAACCAGTCCCGATACTTATTGTACGGACCCTGTCTTAGTACCTACAGCTCCACCCAAGTTATGTGATTTTTCTGGTACCAGATCTTCCAGGGAAACCTTAACCGGCCCAGGAAAAGGGACTGGCCTCCCTAACCTGATGTGTGAATTTCACACACCGTCGGGCTTAGTTCTGGGTGAACTCTACCATCACCTATCAAACCGACCTTCGGGCTGATTGCTATGTTTTGGTTTTATATTATTGCTAAATATGCCATATTTTGTATGCATCTTAAAACAGAAAAAGTGTCAAAACTAGAAAACAGATCAAGTAATTCCACTAATAAAAATACAGCACACCTGTAAGTCGTGAATTAAAGATGTTAGTTTATCATAATAAATCAAAATGCTCACTGATATTATTCTTTATCTAGATGAATAGGACATATTACAGATTGAGTGCAATCATAACTGAAAATAGGGAATGCTAAAATAAGGGCCTCTTAGTATTTTCACATAAATCAGCAAATTTCCCATCACAGCTTTTCTCACCATAATATCATATTTATTATATTATTTTATGATAATATATCAGCATTGTGTTAGAAAAGATATTCGGGTAAAATACTGTAACATAAAAAATTGTTTGACTAATATTGATGAAATAAGTGACGGAAAAAAATTGTTACGGGCTAGAATTTTCAATTAATGGTAGACACAAGAATGCCTTTGGTTGAACTATATACAGATTAACAACAATATTCATAAAAAAGTGCTCTTACTTCAATTATTATTGGATTTTATGGGTTAAACACAATTCTACTATGTACCCAGTAGAATAATAACGATGACAGAAATTCAACTCTGATGAATTCTGAATCTGATATTAAATAGTGAGAGTATAAATAAATTCGGCAGAGAAAATCGCTCTTGTATTGACGAAGTATAGTATGATACATAAGTATTATCCCTTTCCGTGCTTCTAATACTACGACGAACATAAAAAGCTTATGACAGGTTAAATACCGCATTCCTTTGACAAAATAATAGCGTCTGTTGAATTTATAGCCTAAGGCAATAGTTCTCAGCGTTGTACGACCCTCAATCACAACATCTGCAACGCCGTAGTTGCTAGCCTCGTATTTCTCAGGAGAATAATTGCTTCAATCAGAGCTAGAGCATAACGAAAAACAAGAACCACTCCTTTCAACACTAAGCCCGCGAAATTACGACAGTCGGGGAAGATGGATATTATCATTTATGGCCTTTGTTTCGTATCTTCAGGCCAAATGAAACCTCGCAAAACTCCCTTATGCGACTTCCACGCTCAGTCGACGTGTCACAAAAAATGGGAAAAAACACTGAGAGCAGAAAAGGAGGAAAATCCCCGCAGCTGAGTGTACATGATCATCCTCTGTGATTCCCACGATTCTCAAGTCGAAAGACAATGAAACCCACGACAAGAATAACCTTTCGAGAATATAAAAAAGTGAGGTTTGAATTTAAGAGTCGGTGGGTGGGAGAGAAAGAGAAAGGAGTGTCGAAAAAGATTGCTCCAAGAAAAAAAGTAATCCCCCATACCACGAGTACCGTTACGTGCACTTACCACAACTTCCCTCACGCCAATCTCTTTTAATTTTATCCTCCTTGGCAAAAACTACCTTTTCCCTTTTCATCCTGCCCTACATTTTCTTCCCGAACATTTCTCCCTTCCCTTTCCTTCGCTTACATTTATTTTTTTTCATCCTTATCCACCTTCCTAACCTCCCTTGTATCACTTTCGCAGGGCTCCCCTTCCCATTGCTCCCCTGCTCCCATTTCCGTATCATCTCCTTTCCTACACCTTCCGTCTCCTTCCTCTACCAGATCCCTTTTCCTCTTCCTCCCCCCGCCCGCACCCCTCCCCGGTCCATTCTTCCACGATAAAAAACGTTCGCACAATGAAAAAGCCTCTTCCTTTGATGGTCCCCTTCCCTTTCTTTCATATTTCTTTCAATTTATTCTTTTTTTAAAGAAGCAAACTCTCCTTCCCCTCTCTTCCTCGTCACACCACTCCTCTTTCATTTCGGTCTCCCTCGGCCCCTCACTCCTCCCTCATGCCTCCTCCAGTCAACCCTCTTCATGCTCCATCCTATTTTCTTCGTCTCGGTTTTTTTTAGTTATTTCACATATCTTTTTTTTTACTTTTCAAAGGAGGAAATATAATAAAGATCCGTGCGTATGTATGTGTGGCCGTCTGAAAAAGGGAGGGGGTGGATTGAATGAGTGGGGAGGAGAGCATAAAAGGAAGGAGCGGGTAGAAGCCCGCTGAAGAAGAAGTGATGGGTTGCTAAATGGAAGAGGACTGGAGTGAATCACTGAAAAACAAAAATCGAAAAGAAATTATGTGAGTAGTATTTCTGCATAAAATAATATAAGACAATAGGCTTTAATTGAGTCATAAGTAGCTGTATATCAACTCTCTACGTGAATAGGAACACATGCAAGTCATCAAAATAATTGAGCCTTTCATTTGCATAATTTTCTGCGCATATTTTTAATTTATGCCAAAATTTGGCCTAAATATTAATTTGTATTTGTCACAAATTTCATTGATTTGACTCTACTTATTGCAACGGCAGGCTTCCCAAGTACAAATATATTCAGGTTACCTACGTCTTCTTTCTGATAATAGAAGGCACTTTTCATAAAGCTGTTTTTTCATAATAAGGTGATGGAAAAAATGACAGAGCCAGGCCTGGACTAGAGGGAGCATAGGAAACACTTTATCTTGATTTTTGCGACATATTCAGCTACAACATTTTCAATGCACGGCCGTTCATAATCGTGCAGCGACATTTAGCTTTGAAATGTCTCCTTTTGTAACAGATTTGGATTGGGATAATTTTCGATACATCCCTGTAGTAAGCTCTAACAAGATTTGTGTATAATGGTACGATATGCTGGTATATCATTCCTAGAGTATGGAAAATGATATTATCAAAACCTCCCCAGCAGAAAATACCACTATTGGTTATTGTGGTGCATGGTGATGTCGGAGTTGTTTTTTTTTCTTTTTGCTCAAAGGATCAATGTCAAGTAGCCAAGCTTCTTCAGTAGTGATTAACTTCAAAGGAGGCTTCCTTTAACTTTAACTTCAACTGCGAACAAATCTGTACGCGAACGCCCTACGGTTCGGGCATAAGTAGTTACGGAATCCACCGCGAACAAACCAGTCTCATGGATGGAATATTCTATTACCAATGTGTGTGTGTCACCCAATGAAATGTTCAATATTACAGGCTTCTCAGCAATCTCTCTCTACAATGGTAGCAATAGTGCTAATATTTACTCCTATAAGTAGACCAACTTCGGCTTCGGAACCACCTTCCTTTAAAGTAGATCGTAAATGTTCTAAACCTTGTTAAAAATTTTAAACTATCTTCTGTGCAGCTATGTAATATTTTGAATTATAATCTATAGGAGCAAAAACTGTACATAGGCTTACAGTAGCGGTTGTATTAGCAGCGGCTGATTGATTTTACAGACGAAAGCAAAATTGAAAAGTAGTGTCACGTATTTCCAACCATTCTTACCGTAGGTTACAGAAAATGAATCAACATACCATGGCTGCCACTGACACAATACTTAATTCAAGCCATTGAAACCCGCACGACATAAAAATTGCATATTAAGTTAATAGACTGAGGTAAAATTAAGTTTTGGACATTACATTATGCGGATATAAAATTAATGATCACTCTTTATTGAATCACTTTCCGTCACAAGGATAATTAAACCAGCTTATTTAAACATGCGAATTTTTTATTCTTCGTTTGCAATCGTCGAAAGAAATTTTTAGTAACCAACAAATATTTTTATTTAGAATTATTATTTTATATGATTAAAAATTAATAAATTTACCTATAAATCTGCTGATATGAGTATAAAATTATATAACTGACCATAGCTGTCGGTTATCTCCCCAAACTACTATTGCTACTAGGTCATAATTACGTCAACCAATAAATTTACGTAAAAATACTTCTCATTACATATTTAAAATATAACTTCAGCTTATTTCCAATACACTGAAGTAAATATTTAGCATGAATTTTTGTGATGAAATTTAAAATATACCTGCAAACTGTTTCATTAGCTTGACGCTCACTATGGCTCGATAAAAAATCAATTTCAAAGAGCCTATTTATAAAAAATTAATTTTGATAGAAATCACGACTGATGAAAGCTTATATTTGATTAACAGAATGATCATTGACATAATTTAAGTATATAATAATAACAACTTAGTTCCTATTCAAGCAAACCAGTGAATTAATTTTTAAATCACTAAGATATTTAATTGTTTGATGGAAAATTCTACCATTACTTTTACAGATGTATCAATTAGGGCATCACATCTATTATTCTGTATTTGATTAACAGAATTCAGGAATAACATACGCAAAGCTACTAATAATATTTCCGGAAATAAAATAGGTACTACCAGGGTCGTTCAAATTTGGAATAAGCATACCCGATTCTCCAGTGTTCCAATTGATTAAATTCTGATTGCATATGAGTTTTAAAAAGGGAACAAGTTAATTCTTGTATTCAAAAGGTTTTTCATTTTTATACTCGATTCTCCACTGTGTCAATTTATGACATTCTGCTTGCGAACGAGTTTTACCAAGGGAATAAATAAATTCTTAGATAAAAAAATGGCACGAAATGCTATAAAATGCACTTAACACAAGGGATACTAAGTTTCGTAATCCAAAGGAGAATGTTACAAATAAACAAATTCTCTTTAGAGTTCATACCTTGACACTAAGCTCGCAGTGCCTTTCCCACAAAAGCATATAGTGAGCACATGCAATTGCATTAAAACAAAGTATTAATCTTTAGTATTTGGTCATCAATGGAAAAAATAACGAATATTTGCAAGAGAAAGTCAGTGGAAACCCTATAAAATATGATAAACATTATTATAGTTTGCAGAGGTAGAGTGAACATTAAAACTTTATATGCAATACCCTTTGCACTCATTAGAAAATTGCATTAACCTTGGAATTCGAGGACCGAGGAAAATAATTCTCGGGGGCACAAGCGGATCTCACGTCGTGATGCAGAGTCGGAATCAAGCCCAACTGTACACGGATCTCCAGGCTCAGAAAGGCGAGTGAATGATGATGAAAGGAGAAGGAAGAGGGGAGACACAAGAGAAAAAGAATGAATGAAGGAAAACCAAGATGGGGAAGGAGTGAGCGATGAGCAGTGTTAATACGGGGGCCTTAAGAGGAACAGGGGTAGGGTTTTCACCGGAGTGGGTGGGGGCGAGAGAGGAAGGGTAACAAGTCAAATCAATTAGGCAAGGATCTCCGGGAAAAAAATAAACTTTACCCTCTTCTTTTCGTAATTTAATTTCTACCTACCCCTCTATCTCTCCCTCACGCCCTCTTCTTTTATGGTTCCCATTCTTCCTCACTCATTTTCTCCTCTGCGAGCACCAAAGCAACCTTGCCATCACTACCACCACCAACATCTCATATTCTTTTCCTCCTCCTACCCCAAGCCATTGTAAAAAAACTTCCCCCAACCCCCAAGGCCCACGCACACGCGCCCGTTGTTCTTCGTTTCCGAATCCCCTCATCCCCCTCTCCGCCACCTCCTCCACTCCCGGCCCGAAAAAAAAAGATCACCCTCCCTTCGTGATGGATCTCCTGTTTCCATTGTCTACCTCTGCCTTTTGCTTGTGAATCTGCGTTGGGTAGGGAGGAAGGAAGGATCGCTTGGAAAGGGAAAAGCGCTCTCTTCCCACCCATTCCCTGCATCCCCTCCCGTTACATTGGCACGCAAGGGAACCGAGGTCAGGTGGGAAGGGTCGGGAGTGGGGGATTCAGGAAGGGGTGGATGGGATGGGCCAGGTGAAAAAGAATCGGCGAGGTGGGGTAGGCGATTAAAAACGGTTTCTTTGTCCGGGGCTTAGAGGGCTTTTTGTGTTGCCCGGAGAAATTAATCGGGGGCCGGCATCGTGGAGTCACGCGCCCTGAGCGCCAACAATGGGGAGGAAATTGACGAGGAGATTGGTGTCGCTTCGCAATCGTGTGCGGTGTCTTGGGCCGAGAGGTGTTGCTGCTCTCCGACCGGACACCTCGGGTCATTCCCGAATAATGGTAACAGCGTAAGTAAAAAAAATCGAAAAGACAATTTTTTTAATATTCTAACTGCTTCGAAGGTTGAGAATATTTTATTTTGCTAACGCAATCCAAAATAAAACATTGCCCAGCATGGTAGCATTAAAGACAAGAGGAGATAAACAAATCCACAAATATTCCAGATTTGCATGCCTAGAATTACACTGAAACAGGGGTCATATTTCTCGTGATGTTCGTCTTTTGAAGTGAAATATCAAGAGGCTAATTATAGATTTATTTTACTTCCAAGTAATATTTCAGTGTTCCAACAGGATATGGATTTCATGGTACAAATTTCCATAAATTTTAATACTCGTTTAAAAAGTAATTTTTTTCATTTCATTCATAAAGCTACGGCTAATCTAGGAAAATGACATTGGAATAAATTGGATCGGCCATCACGATAGTCTTCGATGAATTGACGAATTTAAACTCCCCCTAATTAACTGGATATTTTGGAAGGCTTTTATAAATTAAAAGGATTAATAGCCTATAATCATGAAAATGATATGACCTCCATCTGAATAAGTTTTTATTTGTGACATCGAGGAACCTAAGCTAATTAATTCGTTAGAACTTTTAATAATAAAATTACGAGTCACTCTTAAGCTTGCAAATCTGAGTTTTAGAATATGTGATAAGGAATATTTAATTTTAGAATTATAAGCTTTGAAGAGTGGCTGAGTCCACTTCTGCAGCTCAATCAATCATTCCTTACTAATATCGAATTTATTCATTGGTCTGTGCAAATTTATTTAGAAGAATAAACAGGAAATCCAGACAAAGAAGTTTACACTTTCCATTTCCCATTTCTGTTGCTACTCGTCAGGCAATCTACATATGGTGGCTTGCTGGGTATAATCTGTGAGTTATACTATGAGAGCACACAAGATAATGTACCTACGATTATAGTAAACAATAGCGAATCTAAATATGTATATATTAGGCAAATTAATGCGAAGACATATGATCACTAAATGTTGGATAAGATGAAATTACGTGATAGGAGACGAGATATATCTCAATAGTGGGATGAATTCTGAATATACTTCTGATTGTATCGGACTGCATTGTGTCACATGCTAGGAGTCTGGAAAGATGGAAAAGCTACCTTAAAATACAATGAGACTTGCGGGTTTTGGAAGGCCAAACAAGTAGTTTTGAGAATCTTAAAAAGGCAATGTTATTATTGCTTCATGAATATTGAAGATTTTGTTCGTTAATTTTTGAGGCAGTCGTAAATTTCTCTTCCAAGATAAACTCGATTGGAGTGGAAGGGACCGTGGTGAGAGATTACCCTGGCCGCCAAAGAAAGGAGTGCGGGAAAGCGACGTGAGAGATGACCGATAAACATAGCGAAAGTGGAGGAAGGAAGAAGTATTCTAGACGACTGAAGAGGGAATTTGAATTCCACAGTAGACAAGGGGGCCCTGTGAGAGGGATTTAAGTGTCTGGAGAAGAAGCACTTGACATGATATGGCGTTGTTTTTCAGATTCTTTCCCTTATATTTTATTAGACAGCGAGTGTGTGACACAATTATATCCTGAGGAGTGTTTTCATAATAATTATGAGACTATAATCTAATACTGTTTCACATGAAGAAGATTGTCTGCCAAATGTCTTTTTTAATCAAATCTTTTGTTGTACATGATATATAAAGTTGCCTGTTAACTTGAAAAAAATAAATTTAACTTAATTCTAGTTCCTCCTTGCTTAATATACTCCCCTAGGACTTAAGTATACCCACTTCTAGTTCCAACCTGCTTAATTCTAATCCACTCCCGACAACTGAAAATGTCACATCAGTTTGAGCTCGATGGATGAAGAAAGAAAATTAGCTTGGTTTAAATTACTAAGTTTCATTAATTAGTTGGATATTGGTCGGCTGAGCTAATAATTAGGATAAAACTCTCTTGTGATAACATAACGACAACAGAATTGAGATCAGTCTAAAATTACCTCGTTCAATGGAAGCTTATTTGAATAACGCAATTATCCGTCTTATATTCGCAGTACACTGACCAATTTAATTCAAAGCACTTCCCTCGTAGGTGAAAATTTTCTACCTGCTCCAGTTAATCATTTCTTGTTTTAATATTTAACTTAGGTATTCTCTTGCTCTAAAATCGCATAATTTTTCTCAGTTTTTTTAGATTAATTCTCCTCCCATACGTATGGCGCTAAATTTCCAATACACTCATCAATGCTTGTTACCTTTTGGCCGACTGGCTAACAAAATCTTGATCATCTACAAACCTAACTGATTTTATTCATTCCCACCGACCCATTATTATATTATATAATTTCTATCCCCTACCCATTTCATTTAAACCATTTCTTACTCATACTCTTTGAAAAGCACGGTTGATGATGGACATATCCGTTTCACCCCTATTACTAACGCAGCCCATCATCGCTCCTCATTCATCACTCGCTCACTCGGGGTAGCTTGAGATATGTACAGGTCGTGGACAAATAGCCTATTTCTCCAATCTACTACTATTTTTCCTGCACTACATTCATTAAATCTACCCACTTAACTTAATCCAAAATCTTCTCGAAATATAAGAGACAAAAAGTGCATCATTATTGGATTCTAAGTATCCATCCATTTGTGACCTCAGTACTAATATGGAATCACGCGTGCCTCTTCCTTTTCTTAATGCATACTCATTCCAAGTAATCGCTACCCCTCCTCACCATCCTCTGATGATCCTAAATACAACTTTACCTGAGCGCAAAATCAAACTTGTCGTTCAATAATCTCGCATATGAATCTTTTGAATCGTTCCTAGTTCAGCTCCATTTTTTCCAATGTATTTTTTATATATTTCATGGATTTTTCTCGTTTAGCTCCAGACAGAGCTTTTATTTTTCTCTGCAATGCACTAATTTCATCCTAACTCTGTGAACTTTCCTAATCATCGCATTTTGTTTTCCACCACGTTTTTTACTGTATTATTTTCCTGCCTCAGTTTATTATCTAAATCGTTTTACCTCTTTTTGCCTATTTCTTTGTAACAATTCAAAACACGCGTTATTAAAAGAGTTCTTAGCACACAAAAGCATAAAAACTTAAAATTATTGTAAAATATGCCTTCATAAAATGCTTTCCAAATTGAAATTCCTACTAGACAACTAAAAAATCATTTCTTTAACTATTTGAGAGCCTCTATTAGTTGTTAGTTAAATTTTAAATAAAATTTTAACTGCATTTCAAGAAGATGGAGCATATGATGATATATAGTAAATTTTGTTATGTGGTTAGATGCGTAAACTATTTGATACAAGCCTCTCAAATAAGTGAAATGATTTTTCCCGCTATCGCAGGCGGCTGGAGTGGGGTAGCTTGTGACGGGAAAGGTGGCTGGACCCATTGAGAAAGCAAGGCGACTCGCATCAGTTGTCTACGGGTCCTTACAACGTGAGAATCGCTGTTAGACGACCCCTGTTCGAGCATCACGTCACGAATTAACGATGCTACATTCCATGGAGCAACAACACATGATAACATTTAGTACTAAATCCAAAAATTGAGTTCGGAGATCATGACCATAGCTAAGAAAGCTTACATAGATGAATAAATGCCGCAAGGAGATATTTTGGCGATATTCGATGTTTTGGGAAGGTAGAGAAGAATCTGAAGACGAGGACCGTCCGTCAAGGACACACGCAGTTCGTCGAAAATGTGCACAAAGTGAGAGACATGCTCAGATCGACACCAGAATACTTGAATGTTAACAGAAAAGTGCAATATTCCAAAAATCACAGTTCATCGCATCTTGCAGAAGATTAAGCGTAAGGATGTTGCATGCCAAGATGGTCTCCAAGGTACTGTCTGAAGATCATAAGGCTACTTGTGTGACATTCTTGTGTAATCTCTTGTGCCGCTGTGAAAGTGACCAACAGCCACGATTTGGCCCCAATGGACTTATTCTTGTTGTCAAGAATGAAGAAGCTTTTCATTACACGCTGAACGCTGATGAATAAGGTTTCCGTTTTAAACGCTGGATAACGTTCAATTCGATGTGAAGAGGTTCTTGAACTACATCCCGGTCGACGCCTTCTACGAGGGTCATCCTGAAAGTAGTACCCGTTCGTGCCGCATGAAGTGCTGACGACGCGAGTAGCCGCTGGACGAGGTCAGATAGCTTCAGTGGCTTGTCTGCCTTCTCTGAGCCAAGTTGCGTGACGCTAGCATTGCCTGTGTTGTTTCTGTGATTGTTTACAATGTTTAAAAAAATTGAGAACGCCGCCAGTTGTGAAGTGAGGGCAGTGATTAAATTCCTCAATGCAAGAAACGTTCGCCCATGTGATATTCATCGCCAATTAAAGGAGGTGTATGGAGACAATGTAATGGACGAGTCGTCTGTTCGGCGGTGGTGTCGCAACTTCAACATGGGGAGGGGGAACACATACGACGATGAGCGTTCGGGGAGACCGTCTGTCATTACAGACCAACTGGTGAGCTCAGTTGACGAATTCGTGAGGAACGATCGGCGCGTCACAATTGATGACATCTGTGAGCATTTTCCCAATGTTTCTCGAACAATTGTTCATGAAATTGTTAAACACCATCTGCATTATGCAAAAATTTGTGCAAGATGGGTCCCTCGCGTATCTCAATGAGCTGGCGGCGAAGGACTATGCAGCAGGAATACAGAAACTTGTCACACGTTATGACAAATGCCTTAATTTGCTTGGAGATTATGTTGAGAAGTAGTTTAAAGTATCCTCTTTCAAATAAAATTTTTTATGTTTGTTAATATTTACTTTTGTGTCTTTATTTCACGAACGGGTACTACTTTCCGGATGACCCTCGTAGTACCGCGACTGGCAGAGGCAATGGCATCAGTGTATCGGTGCACGAAGGTACTACATGTATTGTGAAGAATTGTAGTAATTATGTCTTTGATCTTCAATGAAATTTAGCCCATATTTAATACACTTATTTTTTATATTCCCTATATGTAATCAGTTAAATTAATGAGTCATCCTTGGAGTTTGATATATTTACCTTACAAGCACGAACTCTATGAGTGTAATTACATTACGATCAGTTTGTTTAAGTTTAACGGAAACCTTTGAAATTTTATGCATTAAATATACCAAGTTCTAATGGAGAATATAAAGTGAAGTCCAGGATTCCTTGGATAGATTGGCTGGGTTTTGATTTTAAACTCAGTGGCAAAATTGTGTAAAAGACTTTCATGATTCCTACTACCCCCGTTTGAATTTTATTTTATTCTATCAACCTTTTAAATATCCGGTAACTAAGCGTTGCGCATATCACTATAGACCTTAATTAAGCTTTGGTGACGAACTCGGAAACGCGAAAATGGCTAATGAGAGATACAAGTCTTGGGACCAGTTAAGTAGATCCCTTTTTCATCATATAAGTTTGTTAAATTTAGATGGCAATTTAATAAAAACTCTTGCCTCTTTTAGGAGAATAATCCTAAAAGCATGCCTAGATATTAATTTCTCATCGTGAAAAAGATTTTTTTTATTTGGAGTCTATTTTATGCATCGTAGGGTGGATTGTATTTAAGAATCAAAATTCTTCAACCAATCCCCGAAAAGTAATACATAGTAGAGCTTTCCGAAGTTTTTTTATGCACAAAAAAGTTCAAATATAAAGAGACAACAATTTTTTGGAGCGAGAATTATCAAATTAATTCGACCTTTTTTAGCATTTCACTGACGTGAGAAGTATATAATATCAAGATCAAAGGTTTCAAAGTAACCTACGCATTCGAGTAGTACACCGTTATTCCTCAAGGATATCCTACAATATTTTAAGACTTCATTCTTTGTTATTTGATAACACTTATATTCCGCTATCTCGGAACTTACAAGATATGGCTTGATATTTTTCAATAAACTCAGAGACTTGAATCTGTGATATTGTGTAAATTATACAGCACAGCAAATTGTGGAAATGGTTAAGACAAGTACGATGAGACTCCTCATAATTAAATCACATGATCCAAATCGCCTAAACTTGAATTCCACGACGATTTCCATCATATGTTTGTGAATCAGGCAAGGAATTCAGTAGCATAGTTCACCTCTTAGCGCGCGGCATAGGGAAGAATTTTCAACAAGCACCATCATTATAGACCATCAGACAGACACAAATAAAAAACCGGTTCAATGGCTTTTAGGAAATAATATAACAGAATGTAATGCGTGATATCATAGGAGTTGACCTTAATAGAAAAAACTTGACATCCTTCTCTAAGATTTTTTATATTTAAATTATGCATTCACCATAAAGTATGCAGCATGACAATTTAATGGACAGCATTTAAGTAAAAAAAGGTTTTCGTGGTGTCTTCCTTTTTAAAATAGGAGCGACGAGCCTCCTAAAAGAAAAGTCACATTCTCTTAACTCACGCTGCCCTCTCAACCCAGACCCCTTCCTCTTCTGCTCCCCAAGAAACCGTGCGACTCGTTAAATATTAATTTTTGTGATCTTGAAAAAGGTGCGATATGGAACAATGAATTTTCCCACGTCCTTATAATCCACTAAGGCCCCTATTTCAGTGGTAAGAGGCAAGAGAGGGGTGTTTGCTTTTTTTTTCAAACTTTCATTTTCTCCTGCATAAAACATTGGCCTGAGGTGATTTGTTAAATTTCATGTTCAATAATTGACAATTTTCATGGAGTCAAGGGAACTCTACGGCTCAGTAAATTTGCGCGTAATTGGCTGGATAAAACATATGTTCCTCCAAGAACTCAAATTGATACCCATTTTATGATTTTAGACAATATGGTAAAATTGATTGGCATGTTCTTACCAGAAAACTATGGCCTGATATACATATAGATGACACTTATCATTTCTTTATTAAAAACTGAAGCAGTCGTAATCGTTTTACCGTCTTAAAACTCAAGAGAAATGACCAGTGACGTACACTAGTGTTTTAAATGACTTATAGGTAATCAAGTATATATTTTATATCAGCTGCACCTGCTCTTATTCCCTTTACAACTTCAGAATAAATTGTTGGCAGGAAATTACGGTCCATTTGTAATCCCTACAACAAAAACATTGGCGTGTGTGTATGCATTAATGCAAGCACGCAGATACTTTTCTCGTCGCCTCCGCGCGCCCCTCTCCATTCTTCAATATTTTGCCTCTTATTTTTCATCCCTTTCATTTACTTTGCCCTCGACCCTTTCGCTCTTCCATCTTCCCCACTCACGTTTGCTTCTCCCGCACTCCTTCAGGTCCACCTTTTTTACTCCCTTCTCTCTCTATCTCTCTCCCTCACCTCTCACCTCCCCCTGCAGCCCCTTGCTCCTTATTC
This sequence comes from Hetaerina americana, assembly GCF_022747635.1. NCBI lineage: Eukaryota > Metazoa > Arthropoda > Insecta > Odonata > Calopterygidae > Hetaerina > Hetaerina americana. The sequence continues at coordinate 57,698,936 of NW_027286070.1, forward strand.
CACTTTGCAAACGCACTCCGTGATTGAATATTCATTGAGTGAGCGTGGGAGACGCGAAGGATGGAAACCGCTGGCCCCATCTCCCCCCCCCCTCCCTCCACACCCGTCCCGCCTCACAAAATCCTGCCGCCAACATCCCCAACTTCTTCTTGACATTCTCGAGCAACGAAGATAACCTCCTCACGGCATTTCGGGTATAGATCAATTGCAAACTGAAATCCTTTTCTCCATAACTTCCTGGGGGGGTTTACAAACTGAGAAATATATCGTTTGAAAGAATTACCATGTTTGATGATTTAGATTACCCTTACCCATTTCTTAACAAATACATGCATCAACAACCGTGCAATTTAAATGAGTAGTTCTTTCATATAGAGTGGAAAATGAACTATTTAGTCCAACATACTAAGTCAAGTCTTCAATATCATAGATAGCGACGAGTTCTGCAGAATGAACTTCTCCTAGTTAAGCCCTTAGAATCAACACACAAAGAGGTGGATTCACTTTGAGTATATCGGTTATGAGTCTCCATTATCCCACAGGGGCTATTAGCAACGTAAAGAAGGTGACTTTCCGGAAAACCGAATACCTACTATATTAGAGATCATTTCTTCAAGATCGTAGAAATGAGAAAACACATTTCTTTTGCTGTAGCCACATTTTCCAGCAAAGGTGAGGACGAAAACATAAACGTCAAATCTTTTGCCAAAATGAAATTAAAGATACAAATATAATTACGTTCCACTGTAAAGTGCTACATACCCTTAAAGTTTACAGCCAACCAACAAATAATAAAGCGGAGAAAACAAGGGAAAATAGCGGAGTACTGGATTAAAGCCACTGGGAGGCGAAATATTCTTCACTAAGTCGGGTGGTTGAATAAACATCAATACTTTGGGGCAATAGACGGTTGCACACCTTTTAATATGTTCATTGCATCTTCTCACATAATAAAGACGATTAACCCACGAAACCAGTTATTTATGGCTTAGGTAATTTAGAAAAACATAAGTGACAACTTGACTTTGAAATCCGTGATCATATACGAGTAAACTGTAGTAGCCTTCTGTGACTGTAGAAACAAAACTTGTAAACTGACCCTCTTCTTATTTTTTTAACTATACTTTCAAGTGAACAGTTCAAGAACATCAAATTTGGTTCGTGCTTAGGTGGAATCGCTCATAGTTCATGGCAAATAGTTCACGAACAGTTCACCCTTTTCATTCTCCGCAGAGTGTTACCTCTTGAAGTTCGAAGTGAGTGGTTCCCCGCTCTCATTCCACCATGCCAAGCATCACTTTTAGTTCGAGGTGAATAGTTCACCAACTACTCTTCGATTTTAGTTAACAGGTATATAGCAACACATAAGGCACTAATTAATAGTTCCTCGACTTTACTTAGTGTCTGTTAGAACGATTTTTATATGCATTACATTGTTAATTCGCAATTGCTGTCTTTTTTATTTGATGACTTAACTTTTCTCGCTCCATAACCCTTCACTGAAAGCGGTCTGTAACGCTATATTTCTTCCATCGCCTCTAAACTGTGATACTTAAAATAAAATTACATGAATATTTCTGCCACCTATGACAATTTGGTGCTTCATTATAAAATATACTAGCAAATATTTATGCTTAGCCCGGTTGCGGTAAAATAACCTTCTCGCCTACCAGGCAGAGGTAATGGGTTCGATTCCCGCCTGGGTGAGTTTTCGTGCACCTAGAGGTTGGGTGTTTGTAATTTTCTTAATGGTTATATCATTTAAAAAGGTTTTTGGATGAGTACCAAATAAATAATTAAATAGACTCGTTAGGACATAATACGATTTAAGGTCTTCAGGAATATGAGAAGAATGTCGGCTTATAGAGGTAAAAATTGGATCTATGAAGTTTTATTGGAATTGTGAAAAGTTTAAATAGGGGAAAATGAGAGTGAAGAAACGTCGGACTAATGTAAGCTGTGAGGAAAAACAACAGCAGATTGGGAACCAAAACCACTCCATATCGCAATGTCATTATGCATATAGTTATAGGAAACATTAGATATTGCTTACGAATACAATATAATTGGCATTGCTACGATATGTCACCATTCTTTTTTAATATTATTGATAAATTTTTTGTTTGTATTGTAAGACAAAGGTAACTTCTTCGGGTTCACTACAGTCATTAATGTGAGATTAACTACGTCGAAATACAAACATATATATTCTGAAACGCAATAGCGTAATTATAATTTAACGAACAGTTATTACCTAGGAGAACGGGCTGCTGGTGAGATAAATCCGAAGGGGCGGACTGAAAGGGTGGATTTAGAACGTTTTGATTAGCGATGGGGTGTTGAAGACTGCAATAGAGAAGAAAACGTTAAGCAAGCGTGGTCAGGGATTGAAAAAGATTAGAACGAGGGTATGTTGAGCTAGTTGAGTGGAATGAAAGGAGGTAGAATGCTTGTGGAATGAAAGGAGGTATAATGCTTGTGCAATGTATTTCATGTGGGGTAAGAAGTGCTAAGAAGTGTAGCGGTGCTAACTTTATGTCTGTGCAAATACCTTCCAAGGTAGATTTTGCTCAAATATTAATCATTCCCTCGTAGTCTACCTCTAAAGGTCAAAAAAATAAAAAATGATAAATATTCCGAAGCCAGGCTAGGTATAGGTAATAAGTTTAAGATATTGAGAATGAAAGTGAACTCATTTTTAAAACAAATTTCAAGCGAAAATAAGGAGCTTATGTTCAATGATTTACTTCCATCCTCAAAGTAAAGAAAGGAAAAGTGTGACGAGTAAATGGGCTGGCTGTAATAGTTTCGTATTGCTTATCCGTCTGAATATGCAACATACAGTGCACACTCGAATGTTCTCTCGATAATGTTAACTCCTTGAAGCACACCCTAACTAAAGTCAACAATCATTCCAAAATTAGAGGCGTGGGCAAGTACGTAGCGAAATACACGTAGGTAAAAGTTCGCACATACATAGGCTGGAGAATCAAACATAACTTGGAAAGGATGAAAATGGGTCTCGCGCTAATTCTATCACCGAGCATACAATCCGTAACTTCTTTGCGGAGCTAAGTACTGTGTGGACCGATTCAAGCCAAGCACTATTTTTTCCCCTTCTCTCATCAGCATTATACCTTTCTCTTCACCACACGGACAATTACGCTGGCTCACCTGATTCGAGCACTGTTCTTGAAGAAAATAATATTTTTCTCAGACTTCGATCGACAGAACAATAGGAACGAAGCGCAATGCTCACCCTGGAAATTGCTTAGATCTAGCCGTTAATAAAGACTATCAAAATTGAAAGATATTGGTTGAGAATTTATTTTCACTAATGTATTAAGTATTCCCATGAATGAAATGAACTGACAAATCACACAAAAGGTAGTAATCCTTTTTGAACGAGTATTATGAAGGTATTATGCCAGGTCCGATAAGATCCATGAGCTAGGTTAAGAAACCTTAGTGTTTACTGCCTATGTCATTGAGCATAATGCTAAAGGACAGGGGGAAACAAAATCTACGCAGGATTTAAACGAGGCAGAATAAAAGTAATTCAGTCTTTTTGTATTCTAATAATTGTTTAAACTGTGTTAATTTTATCATAAATCAACCTTCCAAATACCCCGTCTCTAATAATTATCATTTAATTCAATTTTTCGCATTCCTCGCATATTTTCGGGTCCACACTTTCCGATAGCGTGTTTATGAGTACCATTACAAAGGAGAAAGTAATTGAACGTCCATTAAAGCGAAAGATTCCCGGTGCCAAAGTCATTAATCACTACGATTTTGGAATTTTATGAGTAGTTTACCAATCAATATTTCGGGATGAAATACTTGACTCAATAGCTATGAATGTTTGTAAAACAAATATCGAATATTCTGATTCTTCAGTTTATATCTCACACCCATGACTCAGTATTCGTCTTTACCTTATACTTTTCCCTCTACCTCCCACAACACTATGTTTTTTTTCAATATCCAGAGCGCCTTTCGTTCCACCCCTCTTCGTCTTCGTCTTATGCATACGAATTCTCCCTCTCTCTCTCTCTCTCTCTCTCTCTCTCTCTTTGCTACTCTCCCCATCTCTTCCTTTCCCTTCATCCTCTTCGGTCTGAATCTTTATTTTCCCCCGGGTAATATTTCTTCCCTCCATCTCCCTTTTTTCCTTCCGCTGCCTCGGGTGTCCCGCGGATATTTTCCCTCGATTTATTTACCAATTGAGCGGAAGATATTGAATATTTAGGTGGCTCTTAGGTTATTTCGTGATTTCTATCGGAATTTCTTGTGAGGATTCGGGGAGTTTGGAGAAGAGAAGGAACGTTGACGACTCCAGCGTCGTGGGACGTAGAAATCTTGGGAGAGTGGCGGATGATCGACTCGAGCGCTTGTCATACATGTATTCCACGAGCTTTTTCTGAGGCCAGATGTTGAGTCCATACCTCACGCGGCAGTCCTGGGACTTGGCCAGAAATAGACCAAGAGATTGAAACTTACAAAGAAGGCTTAAGAAATTACTGATTAATTGATAGGCAGTCTATTGCATCAATGCACACGCAAAAAGCTTCCTTTAGCTCATTCATTGAATGCATTTGCTAAGAAGCGTGATGGGGATGGAATTCTTGGTGCCGGTTTACGAAAGGTCATATTGAATGGCTATTGAATGGTCATATTGAGGCAATTACAATTCTTTAGTAACTATTGCACCGATGCGGGAAACGCATTGTTCAAATCAATAATACATTTTAAAATGGGACCTATAATATTTTATCCTAAATGCTTTTGTAAGCTTCAGTGATTAAAGAGGCATGAATGAAACAAATAGGCAAATAGAGGAGAGGTTAAGATATGATACTGGATTAACGTTACATGTAGAAACTGTGCATCAGATGATTACACATTAGATCATAGGATCAAGGGAATATAACTGAGTTTGCCCAATAAATATTTCATCTGCTATTAACACCATTTGCACTAACAAATTTCATGTAAATATCTATTTATTTACTTTTGCGATAATTTACCCGAAGTTTTTATTGATTATAGCCAAAATGACTGCCTAGCAATACTGCAAGATATCGATATCATTTTGCGAATAATTCATTGATAACGCTGTATAATTCAATTAATTTAGCAACATTCTCTAATAATATATTCCTTAAAACGCTATTATTTTATGCTAAAGCTTTCAATTTCTTTTTTTCTAACGAGCAGTGTTTAGCAACGAAAACTCAAAGCCAATTACAAAGTAGGATTCTATATGTAAATTTTATTAAATGATTGTAGAGTACCACGCAAAGAGAGAAGTGAAGATTTTTTACATCCTTGGTTATTAATACACAACGAAGGAATAATTTAAAACACTAGAGAGAAAAATCATGCTAAATATTATCACTTTGCCCGCACTGAAAATAATTTATAATTATTTCATAAAAACTTTTGATCATAATTTATGAATTAACGGAGCAGATTCCAGTCGTTTCACCACACATTATTTATCAGTTTTGTTTTACAATGAGCGGTATGCCCTTCTGATTAAGTTATTTAAATTAAACCTCCTTCCTAGGAATCACGTTGATAAATAACTTCATGGGGACAGAAGTAAACTCATTTGTTGGATTCTTATACGTAATTTTTAATCCGGTCTTGAATTTAAAAAACTCCATCGCGCAACATGAACAGTTCTCCACAAGATGAAGTAGGAAAGTTTCCGGGATGATTTCGAATAAATGATTTTTTTTTGTTTAAACAGCTTCAGTAGTGTTTGAGTAAAAAATGTATTTTTTTGGCCTAGCTATGCAAACTATATTTAATGTTGTTGTGCCAATCGCACAATTGCGGTTTATTTCTCAATAGCCAGCATAAAACCAGTGCAATATGGAAGAGGTTTATCATCAATATACTGGGCCATAAAATTATATGAAAAAACGCGTACTAAAATATACTAAAGGGCGCGTACACCAATTCGGGGTAAAGAGGATACCAAGGAGGATAGACTACGTTGTTTTAACGAATTCAATAAATACCTTACCTCTTATGTTACAGCCATTAAACAGCTCACTAAACTAAAAATGGTCCGGCACTCTGAAAGTAGCTACTAGAAAGAAATTAACATCGTAAACGTTATTTTCAACACAAATTATTATCTTAAATTCCCTCGTAGATATGTTGCCAGTGAGAAAACTACGAAGATAACCGTTGCCTAGATTTTCCCCATGCATCACCAAAACCGATTCAAATGAGTTTAACTACCTTTCCTGGGGAAGATTGCCCATAAAATTGCCAACTATTTCCCTAGGAGTATATTGTAAATAGAAGGTGCTTTGTTTATTCAACCGCAAACCTATCAAACTTCGACGAACGTAAACGATAAAGTTTTAAGGTCTAAGAAAACTAGATAGTGCCTTTCCAACATCGGTACTATGGCAAGTGGGATATGATGAATGGTAATATCACTTAGTAATATACAGTATGTATCATGCGTACACTTAATAGACAACCGTTGTTTTCATAATAATTTTAATTATAAGGCTAAAAGTGGAAAAAGTGATGACATGGAATAATGAAAAATCGTAACGAAGAATAAAATAAGAACATTTTTGAATAACTTGGCATTTGGCAATCATTTCTCTCTCCTTTTCTTCCGACCAAAAACAATCCCTGCACAATGACTGAAAACATTACTACTCACGCCTTCCTAAACCCACGCCACTCATACCTACTCACACCTATTTTGCATTATATATGTATATATGTATATATATATATATATATATATATATATATATATATATATATATATATACATATATTTATATATACTCATTTATATAGAAACAGATATAAGGAAAAGGGATAGGAACACACATAAAGGACGAACACAGGAGAGGTGGGGAAGGCGGAATCAAGCAGATCACGAATGTAAAAATATTTCCTATCCCGGTCTAGTAAATATTTTTACATTCGTGATCTGCTTGATTCCGCCTTCCCCACCTCTCCTGTGTTCGTCCTTTATGTGTGTTCCTATCCCTTTTCCTTATATCTGTTTCTATTTAAATGAGTATTTGTTCGCCATTTGGCGGGATTTCGTGTTTGAATGTGTATATATACATACATGTATCTTCGAAATGGAACGCTCCTCGGCGACGAACAAATATATAAAAGCACATATGTAGATTTTTAAACCATAGAAACACAAAGAAAGGACACTCACATATGTTGTTTTGACGTTTCGACGGCCCGGCCGTCGTCTTCAGAATGGCGTTCTCGGGGAAGGTTAGAGAACTTTCCCGAGAATGCCATTATATATACGAGGGTCATCCGGAAAGTAGTACCCGTTCGTGCCGCATGAAGTGCTGACGACGCGAGTAGCCGCTGGACGAGGTCAGATAGCTTCAGTGGCTTGTCTGCCTTCTCTGAGCCAAGTTGCGTGACGCTAGCATTGCCTGTGTTGTTTCTGTGATTTTTTACAATGTTTAAAAAAATTGAGAACGCCGCCAGTTGTGAAGTGAGGGCAGTGATTAAATTCCTCAATGCAAGAAACGTTCGCCCATGTGATATTCATCGCCAATTAAAGGAGGTGTATGGAGACAATGTAATGGACGAGTCGTCTGTTCGGCGGTGGTGTCGCAACTTCAACATGGGGAGGGGGAACACACACGACGATGAGCGTTCGGAGAGACCGTCTGTCATTACAGACCAACTGGTGAGCTCAGTTGACGAATTCGTGAGGAACGATCGGCGCGTCACAATTGATGACATCTGTGAGCATTTTCCCAATGTTTCTCGAACAATTGTTCATGAAATTGTTAAACACCATCTGCATTATGCAAAAATTTGTGCAAGATGGGTCCCTCGCGTATCTCAATGAGCTGGCGGCGAAGGACTATGCAGCAGGAATACAGAAACTTGTCACACGTTATGACAAATGCCTTAATTTGCTTGGAGATTATGTTGAGAAGTAGTTTAAAGTATCCTCTTTCAAATAAAATTTTTTATGTTTGTTAATATTTACTTTTGTCTTTTTATTTCACGAACGGGTACTACTTTCCGGATGACCCTCGTATATATATATATATATATATATATATATATATATATATATATATGTATTTATTTATTTATTTATTTATATAAGTTGCTTTATATGAATACCTGTCTCTCGTACTTATAAATACTTTAGAAACAAAAATGTCTGGTAAAATGGAGTGTGTAAGGCATCACCAGAGGTTATTGCTGATACTGATATCCTCTTTGGAGATTTACATTATTTTAGAAGAGGAGCTCCATTTTCAAGTGGGATAGGGTATTTATAATATTTTAAAATTTTATAATATCTACAAAAAACACATTGGGTGAAAAAAAAGAAATTGACGCCTTTATAAATCTGTTCAATTCAATCTGTCCTTTTAAAGATAAATTTCCGCACACATTGACTTCATACATTTTACAAATATTATTTAATGCAACACACAGAATTTTTATAAAAAATAATTTAAGAATATTAATGCTACGCAGTCTAAATTTTGAGAAAATATCGCACCTCTTATATGGACTATGAATTTCGTTTGATAGAATTTCGTCGACGGTAAAAAAAAGTAAAAATAGCTAGCTTCCTTAGAATTCAAAGTCTCATTCCGGCAGGCAGTTCTTTATCTTTGAGGCTAATTCAATAAAATTGAAAATTGCAACTACTCTAAATGAAAAAATATGAATACAAGATAAAATCTCTGAAATTGTATGGGCTCGATGGAGAGTAAAATACGGTCGGTTGCTGAGGACATGGAACGGAAGTGAAGACAGATCAGGGAGCATTAAGAGCACGGAGCTTGATTTTCAATGGGAGTATGATGGATGAAAAAAAAACATTCGATCGAGAAAAATACACGTCCCAATGGTAGCTAGGGGGAGAAAGACGAGGATTAACCGACTCACAGTCAGCCTTCCCCTCTCCACTTCCACCTCTTCTCCGAGAACCCACCCACTCTGCGTAAAAACGTAACCTTTGACTACCAGAAACCACCCTCTTCAATACATTCAGATCCCATCCTCAATAGTGACAAACAGGGCACACACCCCCACCTCTCTCGTGATACGACCACTCATCAACAGTCTGAATATTACTACGCATTCGTTATTGTGTGCGCATCACGGTGCAAAAGCTATTCCATTAATCACAAAAAAGATTTCACTAGGTCTTCCGGGCATGGCGGCCATCAGACCAGAGTTATACAGAGACAAGAGTTATACTCCTGTCCTATGCGATACAAAATTGGTCGCAATCCAATGCTTGAACTAGTGAGAAGATGGACATGAAGCTTACACGCATGGTTAACAAACATTAACTTTTTGAGTCAGGCGGAAAAGGATTACAAGAGCTTCAATTCCAAATAAAGAAAGTATGAGCGTAGGATAGAGTAGTTTTTTTGTTATTTCTTGTTTCTTTTATATGTGTAGAATATGACAGTGTAAAGGATAAGGGCATATGTTTAGATAGCAGAAACTTACATGAATTCCACAATTAATATTTATTGACGAACATGGTTTCACCTATGTATGGTATTATCTCATGGTGCCAGTAATCTATCTTTTAAACTAAGAATCACTACATGTGTATTCAAGGTTCTGAAGCAAGAAACAGTTGATTAGAACAATATAATTGGGCCACCTCGAGACAAGGATCGAACGACAAAAGATTCAACCCCTAGTCCAACCGGAACTTGAAAGAAGCGGCATAGGTGAGTGCAAATAAGTATCCCTCAGTTGAAATTTGTATTCTTTCTTTTTTAAAAATATATTATTTTTTATACAAAGTGGAATGAATTTATAATTTCAAAAAAATATGGATTACGTACAAGCTTGTTACACCTTTTTAAAGGTAAATTGAACTGAAAACGAAAAAGCTTATCAAAATTCTGGTTTTCGGGCTTCTTTCCATTTTAATATGACACGCCTTTTTTCTGTATAGCTACTACCTATGAGATACGAGGTAAATAAAATCTTATTAAATATCTTTTGACAGTTTGAATATATTTCTGTTTGTTATTTGGCATTATTCGAACTATATGAAGAGTATTTGTTCCTTTATATAGTTTAATGTTCACGTGGTATTGCATATTTAAGGTGATGAATTTGATAATGGACTTATGAAATAGTTAATTGTAAAATTTCACTGATTATATTGTACATATGTTTCCAATATGAAATGGCCCGTAAATTAGATTTTAATTAATTTTTAAGGAACTAAATAACTACTATTAAGTCAAAATAGAAGCAAAAACAATATAATTTTTTTAATATTGAAACATTTGGTAAAATTAACGCTATTTTAGAGCATTTTGACATGAAAACTACTTCACTGAATAGAATGATAAAAAATAAAAGCAAAAAATGAAGACTTTTTTAACGTCTTTGTATTTCACTAATATTCTTAAATAATACATAGAATTCTTTTTATTGATTACCATGCCACAAATACGTGAATAGTCGATATTTACAAATGATAAATGAAATTATCTGAAGTTGAATATCAATTCGCATGAAGTTTTAGAAACTTGATCAAAATTGACATTACCTTATTTAAGTCTGCTAGCTAATCCATACATGAATTTCTACCTGCCATAACATTCACGTGGTGAAAGTTTTTGACGTTTATATATTCTAGATATTTAAAAAATAATAATAGTAACACGAAGTAAAAATAATAAAAATAGATATGGTCTACGAAAATCATCCTCATTTCATGGTGCTCTCGGAATACATGGGTGTCACACTCCCAGAAATATTATGGTGTGATCATTTAATGCCAATAGTATTTCAATTACTTTGTAGAAAAAAATTAATTACATGAGGATGTAAAATATTTGAATAAATTATACTTTGAAAGAGTTTTCTCATTAAACAGATTATTTTTCCTTATTTCTAACAACTGTTGGAGGTGATATGGTGACTTTTCAGTGGCAGTAGGCGCCGACTGTCATGACGCATTAAAAAATCAATACAAATTTATTACGTTATATTTCTTTCACTGCTGAGTCCTTGTATGGTGGTCACATAAAACATCAAACATTTTGCCCGGAAACTACTGATTTTTTCCAATTATGGAGCTTAATCCTTGAGTAAATTGTTTTATTAACCCTTTCCTTATTGATGGAACAAAATGAGAAATATAAAGCCAAACTAATAATGTTTGAGCAAGAACGATTTACTTGCGTTTAGGCGCAAAAAATGTACAATAAAACAATTCAACTTCTCGCGTTTATTTTATTGGGAAAAGTTCATTATCTATGTTTCATTGGTTAATTTTTCTATGGGAATAACAAAAAATGAAATGTTAAAGTTTGCCCCACACTTGATTCAACGGATTTCACTGACTTTTGGCCAAATCATAGTTTTTCACTCCATTCAATAACTATCGCGTAAAGTAATATCCTATGTATTAAAGGCGACTTGAAATACTTAAAATAAAACTTCACAATATAAGCAGCAGGTACAGATTTTTTCAAATTTCAACGTTTCCTGTTTTCTTAAAAATGAGGCGACCTCTTGGGAAGTAAATATACAAGAGCTCATTTTATTAGAGCAGGAACAGTGACAGTGAAAAGAATTAAAGCAAAGACCAACGAAAATGAAATTAAAATGTTATTTGCCTACCTTTAATTTAGCCAAGCCAATCAAAATTACTCTGCGGTATGCTTCGACTTTGAAGCACTTGTTTCTCGAACGTAGATGAAGTACTCATAATATTGTTGTAATGGGGGATGAATATGTAAAAGTTTTGTAAAACAGAAGAAAAACTAGCTGAGGATACTGGAAATAGGAGAGATTTTACTTTCAAGAGAAAGAAAGGAGATAAAGAGATAAATAAAAGGAGATAGGAGAGAAAGAAATTTTACTTTCAATAGAAATATAGTGCAAATGAAATAGGATTTTCATGATTTTTTTACCAGCTTATGTGTAAGAGAAATTAACGTTGGCAAAGACAAGGCTATGCTTGCACATTATGAATAATTTAACAACAGCCCTTCTCGCTACTTCAAATCTCATTCAAAGAAACTGCGAGAGATTCCGCAACAGTAACATTTAAAGGTGTCATCCGCTAATGTCAATTACAGGTTATTAGTGCTGAAATCTTAACTCATCCCGGTCTAGGTGAATGATTTTTACGCTGTAAAACTGTTGCATTCCACATTCGATTTCCTCTAAGACAGCCCGATTACCGTTAAGGGGTCATCAAATACCTCAATAATGGTTGTAATCGATGGTCAGGAAATCCTTACCGATAGACGCCTGAAATAGAAAATCCCAGGACTTAACAGTGGCATGCCCTAGCACCTCTTCAAAGCATACCACTTTGTCTTCCGTCCAAAAACATATGGCTTTCGCACCTGTTCACCATGGTTTGATATCCGAACTAATATCCGTATACTAAACATTGCTCCATATTTCATTCATTCATTGCATTAGATACTCAATTGAGATATCATAAAAAATTATCTCATCGAACGTGGTCGTGATGCCAATTTCGACGATTTGGTCACAACCACACGACCCTTTCGCTAAGCACTACCCTCGTAACGTTTTCCACAGCCATATCTGATTCCGCAAAGTAATTCGAAAGTAAGACACAAGACGAGCTTTGAGAATTTAAGAAACGTGGCCTCACAGAAAAATTTAAACCGCTCAGCTGAGCCGTTTTCTCTACGCAATACGTAATGTGATTATTTTTTGTTTATTCAAAAATCACTTTCTTCCTCCAATTATACAAACTACTACCATTGCACATGTTGTAAGCAAGTCATCAGTTCTGGAATAAATCTCTTGAAGACAGTGGGGCAACATCCTCACCCCCTAATCTAAGGGTCGCGAATTCGATTCCCGCCAAAGTGAGTATACATTAACCCGGGAGTTTTATGATTTTCATTTTCCTTGTCGCTTGTAGTGTTTGTAAATGGCTGAATGTATATAGTTGTATAGGCCTAATAATGCCATTAAAAATACCCCATGAAATTATCTCATTTAATTAGAATCACTACCAGCAAAATCAATCTCCCGCAAAAGTTGTTTAATCTTTGCCTTAGCATTAGAGTTATTCCCAAAATTACAAACTACTTGAATCGACTAAATTGACAACTAAAAACTTAAGTTTTCTCTACTCACCCGCATAAGAGTTCTATTTTTTCCATCCTAAAATGAAACTGTAGCATTTTATTATATAGGAAAGTAAATCTTCTCAAAATAAGATTGTATTTAATACTTGATAAAAAGGCCTTCTTAGAAACCATACCATCCGTTTATCTACCTGGATGCACAAAATACTGATCTGACAGAAAAAAATGCATGGCGAGTCTTCGGAGGCGTAATATAGGATAAGTCGCGCGGAGGATAAGTCGCCCCTCAAATATTGTCCAATCATCTCTTTTAATTCACAATAAACGGAATGAATTAAACTTCATTCCAAAACATGCTTTAAACACTTTATCTCATTATTTCTAAACGTACATTTTGAAAATTTTCATGTTAGATGAGATAAGATATGATGAACGTTAACATTCTAGAACCTGATTCTATTTCAGCCAATTCAAATCCACTGAAACTTGTGCCTTTAGTACTTCTGTATGACTCCTGTGAAGAAGTTGCCTAGAATTTTCATCAGCTACGCAGTTATATTTTGAATAATTATGCATACTTACCAACACACGCACATACACACTCACTAGTATTGGTCAAGTATCAAGTGCCAAGTACCTACTTAATACTACTCGATTCTGGGAAATCGCGGATTTCATGCAAGAATAACTTTGATAGAGAGAAAATACTACCTAGAGATAGATGTGGAAAATACGTTAAGATATAGATCATATTCCTACTGACCTTTTTCTTTTCATATTATCCCCAAAAAGAATGGCATAAATTACACTAGAAGGAAGAATGTGGTCTAAAAAACGGTGCACGGTTTTCTGAAAGGACGTTATGTCATCTTAATATCTAGCAACATTCCCAAGCTTTTAGAGTTTAAATATCACATTGAAAAACAGGTACACTTATTTGTAAATACCGCAAAAAATTGTAAATGCGGAAGCATGATAACCGCACTCAATGAAGATGATGCTAAAAATTATTGAAAAATCGTATAAATTCATTCCTAGGATGTTTGCACCAGAAATACGGTAATCGATGATGAAAATATGAAATTTCAATTTCCATTGCGAATTTTATTTAAGCATAAAGAATACTAGCATATTCTATTTCATTGTGATTTCGTGATATGAAATTAATTTCCCAAAAACCAAACATGACTTTAATTTGTATTCCTTCGAGTTCCTGCTTTCAGAATTTTTTATTTATAAATTTCAAAGTCTTAGACCAACTGCGATCTTCAAGCATCAATTAACACAAAGTAGGAAGAGTCAACACAGCACAAATTTATGACACTTTAACACAGCACAAATATATGAAACGATCGAGGGAAAGTGATGAAAAGGAATACAAGGGGTTCAAAAAGGAAAGCAATTTTAATGGACATCGAGTTAAACTATTGTTTCGCAAGAAAGCACCCTTCCTCGCAATACCTTTAGGAATGTAAATATTATAATTTAGTATAGCCAATAAGAACATGAATTACTTAATTCTGTTAAAATGTTTAACGCAGTAAAGGACGTAATTCTACTAGTCTACATGAAGTTTTACTTGAAACTAAAGACTTTCCCTTTTCCCTAGCCCTTGGGCCTCTTCCTCTACCTCTCGACCGAGATCCCACAAGTTCCTTCCAAAAATTCAAGATCCTAACGCCAAAACACAACTCTCTGGGCAGACCGCACACGTTCGTTAAAGGGGTCTTCATTCCTTACCCTTTCTCGGGCCCCTTTTGAAAGGGAGAGAAAGGAATGAGGTAATGGGCTAACCGCTACTTTTCACCACATACCCATTTTTCCTTGGTCTTTCCCGGCATCTCTCTACCTCTAACCCTCATAACCTCACCCCTATCCTCGTCATCTCCGCCCTCCTGCAGTATTTCTTACTCCTAAACTATTTTCCAGTGCATTTCTTAACAACTCCAACTTTTGGAACTATAATTACGTAAGAATATATAATATTACTTTTTAAAGAACTTTATTTTATTCGCATTCATGACAGATGTTTATGAAATGGAAATCACGCGAAACCTTAAACCAATTTCGGTACTAGGTAAGTTATAGTTAGTATTTTTAAATATTTTATTTAAAAATTTTTTTAAATTTTAGTTTGTTATCCTGTAATCATATAAATACAGGATGTCTAAAAAATAAGTAGAATTAATCCGGGAAAAAATGAATTGTAGATCGAAGTGCGATTTAGTAAATTTCTTCAACACTTTGGCGTCGATACATTGATTGAGCGGTACGCTTCCTGTGAGGCACCGAAGAGAATCTCGTTTGAGTACCTCATTACGGCCTCTTTGAAGTTATCCTGGGTTCCAAAATGGTTGCCTTTCGAGCTCCTTTATATTCTTGACAGCAAAATAAGTCCGACGTTGTCACATCGGTTCTGCAGACCACTTTCACAGCGGTACAAGAACTCACACGACCAGCCTTTCTTATTCCTAACTGATCCTTGTCCAAGTTTTCATTGGCTCTCCTCTCCACCGTATTTTTGATGCTAAGTAATTTCATTACTGCATTTGAAATCAAGCATCTTCTTAAAGCCTTCACATACAAATTGTACATTGTTCCAGAATCAAGAACATATATTTATATCTGGAAGCCCACAAGTGGACAAAGCAAGGTGGTAACTGATTTATTAATCATTACGACAAGAATTCAAAACGCTTAAAAACAAAGTTTTCTGACTGAAACCATAATCTGTTACAATTATTTAAAACATTTGTTTAAATTATTATCCAAAGAATGGAAATACTCTTAAACAGGTGAAATATGACAACGTTAATTTTGGATACCATTAAGAAGTACTATAGGTACGAATGTATTTTATGGGAAGAATAAATTAGAAAAGATAATAGAAATTGCAAATATCTTTGAGGAAATGAACTCCACTAAAGATACTAATACGCGCATGGCATAGACACGGCGATAAACAGTATGAGGGATTAGAATACATCTACATCTAGATGTAGATGTAGATGTATTCTAATCTCTTATACATTTTTAAATAATTGAAACAGATTATGGTCTGAGTCAAAAAACTTTGTTTATAATAATATAATATAATATAAATATAATGATATGAATAAGAAGTAGACAAGGGACAAACTCACAATAAAAAGAACGTATTACTCAAGAAATGCTTAATATAATAGATGAGAGAAATGAGGAGAAAATTTTCATTAAAAAATACGGTAGAGCGAAATATACAGGGTGCAGCAACATAACTTCGTTTTTCCAAAAGCAAAATCCCTTTAAAAAAATGAAGTTAAGTTGCCGCACCCTGTATAAAACTAAAGTGAGAAGTGTTTCTGACCAAACTAGAGAGGAGAAAATAATGAAGGATTGTAAAGAGATTGAAGAAAACAAAGAAAAACTTGAAGACAAGGAAAACATAGAAGATACGTACAACAAAGGAAAAGCTTTAACCACATGAATGCCAAAAATATTGTTTGAAGAGGCGTCCAAAATAAAGGTAAACGACGTCTGGTATTGTTAAAACACAAATATTCTAAAAATTATCTTGGAGATTGCTTACTATCATAAAACTAAGAGAATAAAAAATATTATTAAAAACCGGAGTTATTAAAGTAAAATGTAGGAAAAATTGTAAATGCAGGATATTGAACACATGCAGAGGAAAGCCGTAACGGTTCATAGCAAGTCATGGTAAACTCTGAAGGTTTAAGGGAGTAGTGCATTAAATATATTGGCCAGCCTGATTGATAAAATATATCAAAATAACGTTTGACTGGATGGTCGAACGAAAACTGTTTAATTACCGATACCAGTAAAGTAATAATTAGACGTTTAAGGATTATTGATTGATAAGTGGAATATACTATTCAATCAAGACTGTAACAAGACTATTCATGAAGAAGTCCGGAGACGAAAGTTTGAATTAAATATGGGAGAAGAAGTTATAAATTTAAAAAATAAGAAATAAATAAGAATCATGCTACTTATTAAAGATAATTCAGGTAGGAGCGATAAAAGTTAACAGAGAAGTATTCTTATTTTATAAATATTGGAAAAAAGTATGTGATAAGAAATACCGGAGCATAATTTTGAAATTGCGGAAATGTGTAACAGTTCACTGCAAAGACGGAACATCAATTATGCAGTTAAATAGAGCTCCAAAATAATAGCAAGATTTTATGGTGAATAAAGAGAGCAGTTGAGCATCTGTAGAGGCATAAGAAAGGAATTCGGCTGGTCGCCAATATTTTCCAATTGTTGTCATTAACAGTGGTCTACTGTTTTGGATGGGCACGTACATCGTGCCCTACTTTTAAGCTTTCACTTAAAACACACAAAATATCCATGCATACAATAATACATATAAGATTTATTCCCTCCATAACAATCTTCAGTAATTCATTGCCATTTAATACACTTTCCAACCATTTGTCTTGCCTTCTTATTCCTCTCACTTGCTTATGCACTTATCCCGCTAACTACGTGGGTCATCCGGAAAGTAGTACCCGTTCGTGAAATAAAGACACAAAAGTAAATATTAACAAACATAAAAAATTTTATTTGAAAGAGGATACTTTAAACTACTTCTCAACATAATCTCCAAGCAAATTAAGGCATTTGTCATAACGTGTGACAAGTTTCTGTATTCCTGCTGCAGAGTCCTTCGCCGCCAGCTCATTGAGATACGCGAGGGACCCATCTTGCACAAATTTTTGCATAATGCAGATGGTGTTTAACAATTTCATGAACAATTGTTCGAGAAACATTGGGAAAATGCTCACAGATGTCATCAATTGTGACGCGCCGATCGTTCCTCACGAATTCGTCAACTGAGCTCACCAGTTGGTCTGTAATGACAGACGGTCTCTCCGAACGCTCATCGTCGTGTGTGTTCCCCCTCCCCATGTTGAAGTTGCGACACCACCGCCGAACAGACGACTCGTCCATTACATTGTCTCCATACACCTCCTTTAATTGGCGATGAATATCACATGGGCGAACGTTTCTTGCATTGAGGAATTTAATCACTGCCCTCACTTCACAACTGGCGGCGTTCTCAATTTTTTTAAACATTGTAAAAAATCACAGAAACAACACAGGCAATGCTAGCGTCACGCAACTTGGCTCAGAGAAGGCAGACAAGCCACTGAAGCTATCTGACCTCGTCCAGCGGCTACTCGCGTCGTCAGCACTTCATGCGGCACGAACGGGTACTACTTTCCGGATGACCCTCGTATTATATCCAATTCATTTTTTTCATTCTTTTTCAACATCTGTGTTGAAAAAGTGTAGAAAATTCATTAGAAAATAAAAGATGAACTATATCTGGAAGACAAAATGTTTAAATAAATATGCCGATAGTGGAAGCAGAGGGTGAGAAGGAACGACAATAAATAAGGAAAAGAGTGGTATCAGCATGAAGTGAATGTGAAATGAAATTAAAATTTAAGCAGGGGAAATTATGTAAGTCCCTACTAAACCTCTATACTAATTATCTCAAATGCTAGCCACACAGAAGGGATAGGAAGGAAAATCGGCATCTGGTAGGGCTTGAAGATAGATTAATATGGTGCAAATTCCACTTGAATTGAGAAAAGGGTTTATAAAATATTTTGTTTGGATTGTGGCAGTCGTAAAGAATGAATTGGAGATATGAGTCATAAAGAAACACAAACAGAAGACCTTCAAAGTTTTTTATAAGGTTGGGGAGAAAAATAAAGATAGGAAAGTGAAATGACTGAGGGAAAACAGAAAAGGTGTTCACCAATATTAAAGAAACTTTTTCGTCGGAAATGAAAAAAAGGTGATATCCTACCTTGGGCACATTCTGAGAAGGACTAATTTACAAATGCGAATCACTAAACGAGAGTTAAGAGGAAGGAAGAGGATAAAATAGAATTTACCTGTTGTCAACCATAATGGCTAGGAGCTATGAGCACATGAAAATGAATGCACAGTGTAAAGATGATTTGAGAGTTATTTGATATCTGTTTTAGGATATGTTTAAAAAGGAAAAAGCTATATCACTAGAAACATCGACCCACCTAGCATTTTTTGACATTTTCTCTTTGATTCATTGAGCCATCAAATGAAAGTTGGCATTTTTTTTATCAGCAGAGTAAAACGATATTGATTATTTGACGTTAGTAATATTCATTCATAAGATACAAGTAATATTTTATAACAATATCACTCTTAGAAAGTGTTTCGTACAAAATTTAATGAATATGTCAGTTATAATGAGAGAGAAGAATCATTGCCAAAATTTCGAGGGCTTGGCGTAAATAATAGTGAAATATGTACACATTCCATTAAATATAAATCCTACTCCTTGCAACCAAATTATACCCGTTCAATAAAATTTATTTGTCCCAACTATAGAAATTTTGGTTCAAATTCATTGCTAAGCACAAGTAATGCCTAAGGATACACTATCTGAGAACTAAATGGCTTTGAATCCTGGTTAATTTAGACTTGTTAACTTGAAGGCTTTCATGATTGCCTCATACTCCGTCGAATCATATTCCACGTATCTTTCCTGACACATAGCATCTCCTTCACATCAATTCCGTCAGACCGTCTCAGCTTGTCACTCTTCCACGCACCCAATCATTGATCTGTAGCAGCAACTTGATCTCTCGATTCCATATAGAGCACAAACAGGGTGAGAACTGCGGAAATTCTTTGAAGCGACGCAGTCAAACGGGAAAATCTTTGCGACAGATGAAATGATTAATTTCGAACCGCATCGTCTTCCTTCCAGGCCCCCTTGGAATCCTCATCCTTCATCATCCGTTCACCATTTATTCCTCCTCGTACTCCCTTGAGCGGACGGTATTCCCGAGGCAACAGTGTCTCACTCCCAACGAAGTCAACCCATACCCTTTGTGACTCTCCCTCCCACGACCTCTCCTCTTTCCGGTCGTCCATGAGCTGCACTCAGGTGGGGAAGTTCCGGGTACAAGCAGAAAAGTCACCGTCAAACAAAAATATTTTTGTTTGGTGATGTAAACATTTAGCAGGGTGTAGGAGAGTAATTTGAACATAAAGACATTAATCAATTTTAACCGAGATAGAAGTTGCGCTTGAGTTATTTCGACAATATTAACGATGGAAGATGAAAAGTATGGATGTACAAGTAAGCCTCGTCGATACCTACAGGTATCGACAAGGCTTATGGTGGGTGTAGAGTCGGCTATAAAATATTACGGTCAAACATCTGCAAGAGTAATATCTAACATATACGCGATTCATCAGCTAATGCCAAATAGGCGGTCCCGATGCACGTATTATCTTCAACAACGTGACATCCGGAATGCCACCACCAGGATATGTGGCGGGGGTTAATTCAACACCAGACATGCAGCATCAAAAATTTAACTTTTTATTAATCTCTAGTTGCAATATAAGAGTATATTAGTGAAATAATTAGACAATGCATAGCATGACAATACAGGTATATAAGTAAGATACGAGGCTAATCCAAAAAAGTAACCTCCGTTTTCGTGTAGCTTAAGAACTAGTGGAGAGAACCGAATGGTCGCTGTATTGACGCACACAGTAGGTCACGTCTCTAACTGCAGTGGTTATAAATACTAATAATTTGATGTAAACATTATACCTATCTTGGAAGTATTTTGGACGAAAATGTTCAAAGTAGCCGGGACATAAGGAGAAGAATTGCAATAAGTAAAGAGGTTTTCACAAGGAATGCTGGTTAAGGATGGTAGGAAAAGGCTCGTTAAAACTTAAATACGGAGCGTAAATATCTTTGAAATTCACGGCACGGAAACGTGGTCATTGAAGCAGGAGGAGAGACGTAGACTGGAGGCTTTTGAAATGTGGGTGTGGAGAAGGATGGAAAAGGTAAAGTGGACAAAAAATAAAGCAAATGAGGAAGTGCTAGGCATGGTGGGCGAGGAGAGGGGTGTGTTGGGAGAGGTCACAAGGCGGCAGGAAAAACGGCTGAAAAGTATATTGATGGTCAGTGGGATGTTGAAGACTGTGATCGAGGGGAGAATGCAAGGCAAACGTTGAAAATGGTAGCAACAGGATGGGGATGTTGGACAAAGTGAAAGGAGGAAGGAAGTAGGCGGAATTGAAGAGGGGCCTTTTGTACCCGTAGAGTAGGATGTGTTTTGCTATGAGAGCGAAGCTATTTACTTGGTAGTTATGTCTATTCAAAACCTACATTAACCGCTAGATTACCCAACAATAATAATTATATTTTTTTTACTCATGAGATAGTGGAGAAGATAGATGAGATAGTGGAGATAGATTTTCACCACCGTGCCAAATTTGGGAGATTTCTATTATGTTTTAGTATCTAAAATAAAAACATTACTATTAAACACATACATGTATGAGGAAACTATGCGTAAAATTTCATAACTTAATACAATCGAGATGTATCGTATAATATGCAGAATGATTACTCTCGGATTAATGATTCCCACTAAATATACCTTCAGACCTTGATTCATTACCAAATATTTAGAAGGTGCGATTGAAACTCGCATTTCATTTTATTCGTTTTTTCCATAATTAGGGTAATTAACTAATAAATACTAAGAAGCCCTTGATTGGAATGCTCCAAACAACGGTCCAAGTCATATGCGTTCTTCAATTTCCGAGGGCAGATATTTCGCTTTTTCAATCCTAGGATGAACTAAAGACAATTCTTCAGCATGGCATCCTTGGCTATTATCATAGAGTTTTTGGTGGACCAAAGACCCCATGTTGCAAATGTAATGGCTAAAAAGTCCATCCTAACCCATGAATTAAAGCTAACACTATATCCAAGTATAAAGTTTACACCCGAAAGACGGTTCACTTTTTTTGTATTCTTCACGCATCATCAAATTATATACCGAGTTTATAAAACGACCGAACAACAGCGAAAACGAAAAAGACTCTACCAGAACCCATGTGATAGAAGTATATTAGTTCTTATATCGCTCTTGGACTACTTCACGTCGCTGAGAATGCGCCACAGGTTTACTTCAATCCAATCACTACAATGTGCAGAATTTCGAAACCCAGGATGGTGTAATATTCTTCCGAGTATACGAATAAGGAGGAAAAGTCACGAGAAGCGGGAGGAGACATATGTGAGTAGAAGCCTG
Source organism: Hetaerina americana (assembly GCF_022747635.1). Classification (NCBI taxonomy): domain Eukaryota; kingdom Metazoa; phylum Arthropoda; class Insecta; order Odonata; family Calopterygidae; genus Hetaerina; species Hetaerina americana. Next base: position 57,721,185 of record NW_027286070.1, read on the forward strand.
GTCGAAGAGAGTAGTAAAAGGGGAAGGGGATGGAGAAGGGTAGGAAAAGACGCGACCACTTGCTACTACATCCCTGAAATCATACCCACTATTCCTCCTCCCGCCCCCTTAGCCCAACCACCTGCCGCCCACGCGGAAACCCCACCTGGTGCAGACAAGGGAAATGAATGGGGTGGGGGCGGAGAGCGGAGGGGAGGGAAGGGAAGGGAGTGAGATCGGAGGGAGAGGTTGGAGGAGGTGGTGCAGGAGGCATTGAAAGTGGTTAGGGCCCTTGGTGCTACGGGACATTTCGGAGTGATGGGACGGCGGGTGGGTGGAATGGGTGAGCGACGGGGACCACGCAGCTTTAGATCGGCGAGCGAGGGGGAGGAGACCCACCCTCCCGAAAGAGGGGAATGTGGGAGGAATCGGTTTGGTGGGAGGGCAGTGAAAGATGAGAGCCCATTGAGCGAGAGTTTTCGGTCGCAGGATGAGAGATTGCCGGGACAAAATCACGATGGCTTGGGTTTTCGGAAAAGCGGGAGGTTTTGAGGGAGGAGAAGGACCTAGGAGGCGGATGTATTGCTTCCCTCCGACGCTGGAAGGTTGCTTTGGCATCCCCTCTCGCCAGAGAGGACCACCCCCCTCGCTCCCAACCCCCGTATTTATTGCCGTTATCTACGTTATCCCTCATCCCCCACGACTTGCCTTGCCATAACCATACCCCCCTCACACATACTCTCTCCCTCCCTTCCCCTGTCCTGCCTTCCCTCTGTCCGGCCCCCTTCCCAGGCCATTTGCTTTTCCTTCCCTCATCCTCCCTTCTCCAGATTTAACCATCCCCGACGCACCCCCGGCCATCAACCCTTTTAAACTTCCACCCCTGGCGCGCTCATTGGACCGGAGTGCAGGAAGGGGAATGGAATTGAGGCGAAGATATACCGTGTACGTCTGTGTGCGTGTGTGAGTGTGTGTGTGCATATATATATATATATATATATATATATATATATAAATAAATATATATATATATATATATATATATATATATATATATATATATACATCCACTCACACTGTGTGTATATATATATACACACTCACACACACACACACACATATATATATATATACACACACACTTGTATATATGCGATCGAAATTCTATCTGGAGGGATTTGCGGAACTTCAAGCGCAGAGGATGTCATTAATAATAGCAACGAAAAACGCTGATTTACCCATCATGACCACCCTGCGTTTGTTTGCGTGCATCCACCCCACTCTCTCAGTGAGCGAGTCTTGGAATATAGTTTTGCTTTTAAAATTTCCAGCGCCTTCAAATTATTGGGCTTTTTATCACTATCTGACATATAACACGTTCGAAAATCATTCAAAAATTCTTTTAAAATGTCAATAAAAAAGTTTTTTCGGAAGGAAGAACCGTTCTAAATTTTGGAAACCAGGTCCCGGAAGGATTTTTCACCGCGCTTATTCGGGTTTGTCTGTTGAGAAAACTTTAGTTGACGTATGGTTCACTAAATCACAACAATAACGCATTAACACAGTTACCCTGAAAAGGTTTTTATGATAATTTGATTCCACGTGGTATGTGAAGTGTTCTATATTTTCTATACACCCAGATATATACAGTTTACTCCCAATTGCACAAAAATTTTAGGTAATAAGATTTTTATTAAATTGGTTATAAATGAGAACGCTCTGCTTATTCATAGGGATAATACAACAAATGATCATCGATAAATAAAATACCAAATACTCGGTAAAACACAAACCATATACGAAAGAATTGTATAAATTTTGTTAAAAATTTCGATTTTCTGGTTGGTCATTATTTCCATTGAAAATTAATGACTATTCCCTCAGTGTATTCCCCAATATATCATGTACATGCAGTATTTATTATTTTTGCTCATTATGGAACATGTTGCACATAATATAGCCAATGTTAAAACCTCATTTGTTGTCAAAATTAAAGTGCTTATGGTTATTACACTAAATTTATTTTTTCAGACTTAAATTGTGCTCATTTTCATAGATTTTCATTCTCAATATCTTTACCAATTACTTAGTGTATATTTAAAAATGTTGCTGTGTGAGGAAATCACGTAACTCTGAACTAATGCCACTAAAGATATACCTCAATTATATTTAATAACACAGGATTATGTATTATGTGTGTGTGTGTGTGTATATATATATATATATATATATATATATATATATATATATATATATATGTATATATATATATATATATATATATATATATGTATATATATATATATAACCTTCAAATATTAAAACCAAATCGACCTAAATGTAAAATTCAACGCATATTCCAACATTTATTCGTTTATTTTCCTTGTAGAGCTTATATTATAATGCCCTCGCGTGATATTCGATCCCTAAAATATATTCCAAAAGAAATTAAAATGGACAAAAAAATTTGAGCGAAGGCCGTATAAATTCCTGCCGTATATGCATATTGCCGGGATCCAAAACTTTTTCATAATTTCTACAGCGCCTCCCCCTTTCAATGGTCTGAACCGAGCGAGTACAGACGAAAATAAACCTTCTTAAACAGCAACAACGCAACCAAAAGACCTCGCTCCAAAATTTCCCAAACAGACGCGAGAAATTCGCCGGCTATGAACGAAAATCCATCCCCATCCCACACTCCGCCACCTTCCCTTTTCTCCTCACCGACTATACATGTGCATTAAGCGCCCTCGCAATACTTATTATTCCTTTCCAACCTCCAACCGGGGAGCTTAAAAGCCTTTTGAGCAAGGGGCAGCGAGGCAAGAAGGACCGTGGGAAGGGGATCCGAGTAGAGAAAAAGAAAGGAGGAACGAGGAAGTCTGATAAACTCAATGGCATGATTTCGCGGTTTTTCGGAGATTGCGAAAGCGTCAGTGGTAACCGTGCTCTTTGCATTCAGGACGGGAAGCGAGTGTATATACATGCATTAACATCCGAAAGTGTACCGTAAAAAGAGTTTTCGTACGCGCACTCACACTCGGGCGAACGAAAAAAATAAAATAAAGTGTGGAGGCATAGGTTCGAAGGTTACCTATCCTCAGCATCCTCGCAGGAAATGGGTTATCGTGGAAGTTTGAGAGAAGAGTGAGGGAAAAGAGAAAGAGGAGATGAAAAAGTTGAGAGAGAGATTTTGGAAAGGAAGATGAAAAGCGGGGGTTGCAGAAGAAAGGAAAGAAAGAAGAGAAAAGGAAGGAAAGGGAAGGGAGAGGCTGGGAGACGGAGGAAGAGAGTCAAGTGAGGGTGAAGAAAGGCGTAAAGGGCGGGCGGTAGAGGTGAGGACTCGGGAGAGTAAACGGGTAGGTAGTTGCGCCCCAAAGCTAATTTGCGACGCAAAACAAGCTTAATGCATTTGACGGCCCCGGCGTTTTGCTCCCACGGCAAATACGCACCCATTTAAGTTTTTTTGAATTTTTTTCCTCTCTTCGTTTTATAATTTCGTTATTTTTTTTCTCTCCCCCTCTCTCTTCCTCCCACCAACCCCTCACCCACCCCCGTAAAGTCTTTCATTTCGACCCCTTCGCCCTTCCACCATCCCTCCCTCATCCCACCTTCCAACATTTCATTTTCGCCGACGTGATTTACGACATGTTTGGAGGACTTCAACTGCTCTCGCCCAAAAGTCTCCCATTTACCCCACCCCAGTCCATCCTCACACCTCCCTTAACACCCTCCCCCCTCACTCACTCTCTTCCCTCCTCACTCGGAAACCCACCCACCGCACGAGCACAAACACGCAATGTCCGCCCCTTCCACCACCCTTCCCCACAACCTTACCGTCGCTCTCTCTCAATACCGTTTCCTGCAGTGCCAAAAATCCTCGAGGACTTAGTTTGATGGACATCCGCCGTGTGGCGCTTCGGAGCAGTCATCCGACGAATTAGATCCGTCCGTTCGCAACGCCCGTCGCACGGCGTCGGCGTCCACCCCTGAGGGTTTTTGGGTGTGTCTGTATGTGTGTGTGTGTGTGCGCGTACGTACGGCGGTGTGTGCGTCTCCCATCCCTGTGCCATATTGTTGCACCCTTGACGAGGGAAGTTTTCGCGCTCGTCGGCCCCGCCGAACCTACATGGACCTTACAGGACGTGGGAGAGTGTAGCGTCCCATACGGTTCGCATGGTCCCACCTCGCATTATTAACTGCAAACACTACACAAAGAGCGTAAATGGAACGATCCACGGGTGATGTGGAAATGGCTTCCGAAACGATGTAGAAGCGGTTCATCCTCTAGGGAAGTGGCAAATGGTAACATTTAATCACAATTAATAATCTACGTCATTATCCCTACTGTCGACAATGTTTGAGTTGTCCCTGAATGCCAGTAGTAGTCACAGGTGTTTAACACCGATTTCAAATCATAGTTCCGTAAAAAAATAGTTATTTCGGTAGATTTTATCGTTTGGGAAAACTCTAGCAAAGTCGTCATTTAAATCTTAAATGAATGGCTTTCGTACACAGTTTATCACTCAAAAGTATAAGTGGTTACGTAGACGTTTTAAATTGACTTCTACATTCTTAACTCGATAAATATTTTGGGACATAATTTCCAGGTTTCCAGGTTGTTATTTCAAACTTAACATTAACTGAAAGTGATGTAATTCATTTTTTTAATCTGTTAAAAGTAGCCAAATTCAATTAGTTATGATTCAATAGATATACAAATTTAATTTGACGGAGCAACGCCTAAACTCTATTTGGTTTTTTTTTAATTTTTTTTGGTGCAGTCTCAGTGTACTCAAAGAAAAAAATATTTTAGTGGAAGAAGTAGAATATGGACCACCCAATCATTTATTTATTTATCATGCACGACGGGCGTTTTGTATATGAGACACGCTACTTTTAACTCACATTCACAATTGATTTTAGGAAAGCCTCGTATTTAAGCAGTTCTGTATAGTTTGTTTACTTTTTAACCACAGATTGTCAACATCTTGAGAGATTCACAATGCCATTAAGGTTCTTCGACTCTCGGATTCACCGAGTAACCGCTTCAGATGACTCTTACAGGTTAGGAAATTATTCCCCTGCCTAACTGTGAGAGCAAGTCAAAGTCAGGTGGATTGTCATGTCTGGATTGTATGGTAGGTGACTTAATACTTTCGACTTCTGACGATGCCGCATATCAGTCAAAACATTTCCCAAGTAACGGAGTGCATTGTCGTGCAAAATGTGTGGTTTTCGCCTGAGCAACTCAAATTCTTTGCATTGTTTGCATTTCTGCATAAAGTAACGAGAAATTGTTGCCGTCGCATTTTTCCACCTAATAAATACTATTGCTAATTATTTGAAGTTAAAAGTAATACCCCCATGTGGAAATATTCTAATAAATAAAAATATCTCTAATCTGCTAGAGAAGGCATAAACCTGTGAAGTTATGAGTCAGTTGATGTACATAAGTCCTTAATACTTGAGAGGCATAGGTACTTGCAAACGTTTTTCTTTGAAGTCACAAAGTAAGATCGTAAAACAAACTAAAAATGGCAATGGATGTATTTTGATACTCGGCAAATTAGATAAGGACAAAAAAGACGCTTAATGCATAAAATAGGAACGAAGCTGCTTTGGCTCAAAATGAGAAACCAGTAATAGTATACGAATAAATATTTATTATTATCGACTGCTGTTCACGCATTATAATTTCATCCCATTTGTAATAAGTTTTCATTTTGTCCCATAATTTCCAAACCGGGAATGCGGTTAGTTGTATCAAAATATATCTATTAAATTAATGTTTTTTTTATTTGAAAGATAAAGCAAAGATATTCTATATCTCCATTGTATTATGAATACAAGAACTCATCAAGGTCAACATATCCGATAATAATCGCTTGCTCCCAGCTATATTAACTAAAGCCATCACTCGATTATTTCCCTGCGTAAAATAACCTAATGTCTTCATCCAGTTGGAGCATTCTATAACAGTCTTCCCCTTCGGCGTATCCATGCATCCATTAACTTTCGCCACATTTGAACAATCAGATAAATATCACCTACCCGTCCCTCCTCCACTCCTTTCCCCACGACCTCTTTTCTCCAACTCCCTCTCCGTAGATGTTTCCGAGGTTAGAGTGAGCGGAAAGTCGCCGCAGCCCCCAATATATCCGTTTGAGAGTTCTCCTTCCGGTTCAAAAATCCACCACCGACCGCGCCGTCGTGGGCGAATGCATGGGAGGAAATAGGTGGAATGGGGACACACAGAACCCCTGCTATGGGGGGGGGCACAGCGGAAAGCGTACGACAAGTCCAGTTGAGAAGGAGACTGGTTTCCCCGGGGGAGAAAATGGAGAAGGGGGAGTAGAGGGAAGTGGGGAATTTGAAAAGCGAAAGCGTATTCCGAGTCAACCGGACCCATCTCCATGGTATTCGGACCGACGAATGACGAAAGAGGGGGCAGCATTTCACGAGTGAGTTACCCGGGCAACGATCCAGGCTCGATCCGCAACCAAAAACTCTTCTTCCGCTCCCCCCCCCACTCCTTTTCCATTGTAAAGATTGTATGAATATCCCCGGCTTTCCCAGAAAGTTCCCATATTGTGCGATACATACATCGACGCTAGCTTGCACGTTATTGGATAAATTTCTTACAGCATCCTACGGTCCAATTATTTGTTAGATGATAGTATATGTATTTGAATGCGTATGAAATTAAAGGATTTTTGCATGAATGCATACGCCTCCGTGGGTATGGTTATATATGTAAGTGTTGGTTTTGAATGTGGTTTTGTTCCCTTTTACGGGTGGTGGTCCAACAACAAGTGCTGATGTCGACGTACCGAGGAATACAAATTTGCGATACTTCATTTTCTAATCCGTTGATATTCCATGTACGGACCAATGTGACTAGGATATCAACCTCAGAGTTCACAGTTGAAGTTGAATCATAATTCAATCAAAATCAACAGAGCTGAAAACGGACAGTGGACTGAAATGGGGAAGGCAGTAGTAGTCGTAGTTTTGAGGGGAGGCGACCGACAGCTGAGGGGAGGCGAATGACAGTCATTTGCGCTGGGGAAGGACAGTTCTGTACACTCGCACAGAACTGTCCTCACTACAATTGCAGCAAAATGGGTGTGAAACGAAAAAATGTGTGTAGCTTCCCGGATGTGAACACTGAAACTCAACTCGTGTGTGATCGGCGCTTATGAGCGATATGGGAGACGAGTATACCAATAGCCAAAATATATCCATATAATCGTGAAAAGGGTTGTGGTGGAAGGAAAAACTTGGCATAGAAGGGGATTGGGTAGGTTGGACGGCTATAGTACAGTAGCTTTTTACCGAGAGTGGCCAGGTTCGAATCCTAATGGTGGTTTTAAATTCCAGAGGTATACCGACTCATGTCTCATGAAGAAAAAAGTTCAAAAGCAGTATTTTTCGGATCAGACATTAATTTGTGGAATCCCTTGGTGTCTTTCTTAATGAAAGAGTGGACTGACCGGCGCCGTATTGCTCTCCAGTCTTCCCCTTTTTCCCGAGCATCTTACCTCCACCGAATAACCTGTTCTCCTAACCCAACTAGCGCATATAACTTTAGCCGTCGATCGCCTCCCCATGTAACCACTACATCTACTGCTCGACATATAAAACGATATTCAATCACTTTGCCATGCTTAACTCCTGCGATATTCAATTATCGTGGCATCGCGATGCCTAAAAGTTCGACAGCTCACCGAGTAAAAGTTCCATTTTTCTACTCCCCTCCATCTTTCCCTTGTCTTGGAGCGGCAAGGGTAGACACAATTACGCAAAGGGACCACAAGCAAAACGAGAGGGAATGGGAAACGAGAGAATAAATAAAACACAGTAGAAAGGGATAATAGGAAGGTAGCGGAGGAGGTGGAGAGGGGAAGCGGAAAGGTGGGCGAAAGGAAAAGAGTGAGAGGAATTTTGGATTCAATTTCCCGAAACTCGTTTTTCAAGGACTTCGTAATCAATATGACGAACAATAGTGACTTCAAAGAGGGAGTCAATTATGGACATTTCGAGGTACCTTCATTGTTTCACGGGAGAGTACGGATACAAATTTTGAATTCGACACAACTCATCATTCTCTCCGAGGAACGGAATTGCTACCCATAGATGAAATTTAATGACGATAGGGTAGAACCACCTGAACTTGCTTGGGTGTATAACCCTTTTACATTCCCGTGAAAAATACCCACTCTGTACTTGATACGACGCAAATGTATGCCCAGGTGAAAAACTTTGATATCATTGGAATGAGTGGAGATCATCAGAATTAATTTTCCATTCTACAGAAACTCTGAAGAGTAAATACGAGAAAGCAAATACCTTCAGGCTATATTAGTGGTGAAATATTTCCTCTCTCGTATTTCCAAAAAGGACAAAGTGGGCTATAGTTATTGCCATGGTTTTAATCAAAAGAAGCTTAAATTAGAGCTTAACGTACTGAATTACTAACTTTGAAGAGAGCCTTTTCATACAACATTTTCAACCTAATAACTTTGGTGTACTCAGCCAAATATACGCAATAAAACTCTCTTTCATAAAATTCTATTCACGAACTAAATCCGATAAAAAGGGGAAATGAGTTTCCCGTTTCTAGGTAAGTAGTTTTCTAGGGTCAATTGAGTGAAACGAGCACTCAATTGACGCGTGTTTTACTGCACATAATCGCAAAAGAGATCCGTAAATGTGAATTACTCTAAATCCTGAGGTACTTATATATAGGCCAATCTACTGAACTTACTTTCGTAAAAATGTTTAATAACGTGTTGAGAAAAAATACTTAAATCATTCCAGCAGGTACAGCTCATGCTATAAACTAGGTACTCGGGCGTTATAGGTCAGGTTCTTAATCACTCAAAATCACAAACTGACAACCATTGTAACGATACATCTCGTATACAAATTGTAAAATTGAAGCCAAAATCTTCTTTTACTGGCATAAAATAATTAAGGAAATGCACTAGAATGTTAAATCAGACATTTTAGAAATTCTACACCTCCACTTCCTCCCAAAAAACGTTTTTTCATTGTGTAATGCATTTGGTTAAGCAATAAAATTAAGAAATCATAAATGTATTTAATAACAGACCCTTTTTAATATTCATATACATAATTATGCTACCTAATGACCCGCAACGACTTCGTATGGGAAGGGTTGTCAGGTAACCTATCATTAGATTATTTGGTGATTATTAGCATTTGGAAATAAAATACTTTATACTATTTTGTGTTATTTTATTTTTAGGAAATGCGGAATACCCCACTGCCCAATAATCTACTTTGGCATTATTCCACCTAATTAAGGACTAATATTTGGTTTGGTGATCAGCCCTCCAACCCTACCTAGGTGAACTCGACCTCTATTTGGGTGTAATTTGGAGAATACTTTAAGTCTATTACTCCGTCCGTTGGATTGGACGCGAAGAGCGGACCCCTTACAGTATTTCGTGAAGAAGCCCTAACGATGGCGCTGAATTACCCTACACCCTTCCCCCATTCTCTGAAAATCTAACCTCTACCAAGTTTCCTTCGTACTCCTAATGGTACAAATTGGAAAATTACTAGTGCGATAATTTGAGTTCCGAAATGAATTATTTGTATCCTTCATGAAACGCATTATTTGATTGAAACGGATTGGCACACGAATATTGGTTTTTCAGACTTTTAACCCGTAAGGTATTTCCTGGATAATGAAAATTTGAATACTCGAGTAGCTTATATTAAAGAAGGCACATGACTCTATCTGAAGCCAACGATTAAATTATAATTCTCTAAATTTCTACTTACCAGGAAGATTTTATTCCCCCCTCTTCAAGACTTGCAATGCAAGAGATGATGTTACGTAACAAAATCTTTGATATTTTTCAATGTAATCAAGGAAAATTTCAAAATCTTCCCAACTAAATCAATATTGTCTAAATTTTTAGGGCATAATTTTACTAAATGGTACTTTAGGCAAAGATGCATCGGCTGTGTTTGATCGCGGTACTTCGGTCAATGGATTTTACGATAATATACTATAAACACTTCTTTGACACGGTTTCAAATATCTTTTTAAAAAATTACCGCTAACCAATTTATTTCATTTATTCAAAAGTATATTAAAAATTAACTGAAAAATGTTATTGAAAAACTGCTTCCATGTCCAATTACATGTGTTTGCAAGACCAAATTTTATTCTTGTGCTTCAACAACCATATGGCAACAGATTAAATGGAAAGCTGGAATGATAATGTAAGCATGTAACATTAAATATTAAACCCTGACAAATAATGAAGAATTATCATTCGCCACAATAATCTAAATATTTAAAATTGTTTTCATGAATGATTTCTATCATGTGTCTTGCTATGTGAACTCGGAAATATTATTTAAATTAATTCCCTGTTTCATTTTCTGGTAAATAAATGTAATTCTCGAAATCCTGCCAATACAAATGAAATAGATCCCTACAATTCCTATTATTTCAAAGACCATAACTTTGTTTTGGATACTCACGTTGGAGAAAGGCCTATTTTGTGAAATTGAACCAAAAGGCAAAATAAACAGTGTTCTATAAAGTTATTGTGAAAAATAAATACCGATCTGTTGACGTTTTACAGATCTGATTTATAATGACCTCCTATTGTTCAAAGAGAAAGTTATTCCCCAAACATAATTTTTATTCCGTTAACCCAGTTAAACATACACAAAACTTTGACTAATCTACCCATTAAATGACAAGCTAAAGGGATAGCACTGGTATGTAATAAAACATTCTAGAATATCAGCCTTTCGCTTCTTTAAGCTCTTTGCTCTCCATAATTGCTTTTGGCATTAAAGGCTGTTTACAGGAAGAGTGTTATCGAATAAATAAACCACAAACGTAAACCATAAAGCAATCCTTCTCTCAGTTATGATTTGATTGTATTTTAAGTATGAAATGAAATATCAAATGTCAAACTCGTAGGAATCGCGCAAAGATTTATATACGTCTGCGAGTGCTTTGTCAAGTATATATATAGTATTTATATACTGGCGGAATAATCTACAAATAGTTACTATGGATATTGATTACCGTCTATCTTTTATATCATTTTTCCTTTTATTAAACATACCTAATGCCATTTATTCTGTCCGTATTCCTTAATGCAATGAAAAGTTATTTCTATGATTGGGGAAGGCGATAAACTTGAGCCAGAACACGTACATACGGTCCCAAAATTCATTTCATTAATGGTATGCATTATATATGAATTATCTTTACTGTACTTTAGCTGAATTATGTAGCAGGGGTAAGTATGACCGCATTTACGAAACATTGGTCTCCTCAATACATTTCATTTGTTATACGGTTCATTTTAGAACAAACATATTAATTTAGTTTAAAATGTTTATCTTGTTTTTCGAACAGTCAAATATAATTTGCACATATAATGTAGATATTAAGGATAAATAGTAAGTGGGCTTTATATTGTTAAATAAAACAAACTTGAAAACGTGGATGACAGTTTCCTCATTACACGATAACGATTATTTCGGATACCCGTTGGATTTAAAGGTATTCGTTCGAATAAATGTTTCTGTTTCGTGATTATATTGATATATTTTATATTTTGGAAATTAAATCTAATCCAATTACTGCAATTGCAACTGTAACAGATATAATCTATTACAATGGCACTGTGTGTGTGTATATATATATATATATATATATATATATATATATATATATATATTTATTTATTTATTTATTTATTTAAATATATATAACAGCAGTGAATACTCTAAAAATATCAGTAAAACATTTTAAGAAAGGTAAGAGACAAATTGGCAGAGTTACGTCTGCTGAAAGAGGATCGGTATGACCATAATTTTAGCAGATAAAACCAGTGGCAAGATAACACCAACAATGTTACAATTCTTTTAAAATTTTCATAAAGAGCACTTTTTCTCTAGTTCTAATCCAGTTGTTTCAGTACGGCTTATCCTAGTGACTGAGTTACACTTGGGTATATGTTATTCAAGAAATACTTTCTCTATTATGTGCTCTGCTCCAAGAAAAATACATGTTTCCAGGATTTAGACAAACACTATTCTAACTTTGTTTATTTCATTTTGAACTATAGCTTAATGATAGGAGTTTTTTTAAATCTTTGCCATAAAATGCAGGTTATTTTCAATCACTTGATCGGATTATCTTTTGGCCATTCGAAAAATATTTGTCACTTCATTCGACAAATGGAAGAAAGACAATAAACAGCATAAATATGCTTTACCCCTTAATCTCAAAGAATTTTCTTTCAGGTGCGAAAATTCCCACAAGTGAAGTGTCTGGTATTCGAGTTAATGATATTTTGATATATTTAAGGAATTTTTCCTTTGTTCTGCGCAAACAAAGTAGCCTCAATTAGAGCCAGAGTCAAAGAGAAATCAGGATTTGTGCTCCTTAAAACTAAAGTCAGAAAAGAGCCGCTGCAAGAAAAATAAGTTTCAGAAAACTATTTTTATCTTAAACCAAACTATCGGACGGAGATAATTCTATGTATATCTCGAAGTTTCTCATTAAAAAGTGGGTCAACCATCATTAACTTCTTCGACAGTTGCACATAGTTCTTATTCACTAGACCTAAATATTGGGTGAGATGTATTAAACGCCCAAGATGGGCACGTGTTGGATAAATACTTGAAGATTTATTTTAGGTATGAATAAAGTTTAATCCGAAATTCAAATATAACTGATGGACCTTTATCGGTGAAGGCAATCCCATTTTTTGCCCTAGTCCGGAGGAAAAGATCTGCAGAGTGAAAAATACTGAAAGAAGGGGTAATCTACCAAAACAGCTGCGGAAAGAATGAATCAATAGAATGATTCAGTACAATAATTCTATCACAAACCCAAAGATTTTAGATGTTAAAATAATTAAACTTGTCAAATAAAATGTAGTACACAAATTACTAATAGAATGTCCAAATGAGAGTGGAATATGTATCATTTGAAATAACCTTTAATCTAGAGGAAATCAGGATCTGTAATATATATATGAGCAATATATACAGTGATAGTTGCAATTTCAAATTACGAATTCTTTATCAAAGATAATTATTAAGACCAAGAAGCAATAACACAAAGGAAATGCACTCAAATCCAAGCAAAGGCCATTTCATTTGACAAACATATACGTCTTTAATCACAGCAATTTTTTTCACTGATGAGTGATTATGTTCCATATTAAAAATACTTGAATTGGGTAGAATGCCAATATAGTTTTAGGGATTTCGTATCGGCGAAAATGTTTTACTCTTCGAATGCTATGACATTTCCGGAACGCCTTTGGGGGTATTCCGATGAATCAATCTCATAGGATAAGCTGAGTTGACGCTTCCTAGGGCAAACAGCCAGAAGTTTGGAAAAGCTAGTAACTGTTGCCTTTATGTGTCTGCCCGTTTCAGGATGGGAGAAATATTTTCTTGGGGAAAAAAGTGACACAGATTTTTCGAAATTCGCGAATGTTATGGGAAACTGCCGCGTGGAATACATTCAAAATTGGAGCAGTGGTGACAGTTTGAAAGACTGTCTCCTCTGATCTCAATTGTAATGGTTTCGGAAAAGGCGCCAGTCAAGGTCGTGCAAGTCGATTTTCTCACGTACCACATGACTCTTGCATGAAAATATTGGCTTTAGGTACTCTTGCGCCGGCTATATATTCTAAAGAATTGCCTGAACGTATTACAACCAGGTCAACTTCAATTTTAGCTAGGCAAGACGCATTCCCATTCCCATTGAAAAAGAACAAATTCGACACGAAATAAAATATTCAAGAGCGATTGACGTGAAAATGTTACCGGAAAAATATTGCGTAGAGGGATTTGGTGAAATAAAAGTTTCTGCGTGATTTGGTTACATCGAAGGAATTAAAATAAAGGGGTCACGCCTACTCCAGAAATGATTACTTCTATGATAAAAAATTCAAGAAAGGAATCGGATAGCAAAACCTGTGAAAGCAATAGGAATTTTCACTCATGCCTGCGAACGTTTTTCTCTTCACTGATGCTTCGGAATAAAAAAATACTTCCTGCTGGGGAAAAAAATATTCTCGTCTCACGTGTTTGTGCAAGCCTCGGGACATTCAGAGGACAAATAAATTTCGTGTTTTTCGGGAAAACTATATCCCTCGCCTATGCACGAAGCGATCTATGAATAGGGAGCATCACGTCGGGGGTGGCGTAGTGGTGAACACGTTTTGTGAAAAAAATAACAAACGAATTGAGAGTACAAAGATGGTAACTACGAAATGAAGCCTTTCTCGCACAGCGGCAGCGACGATATAATGAAATAAACAAACAAATGTGCACCGAAAAAGAAGCGTACGAAATGAATGCATTAAAACGAGCTAGAGGGAGAAGATGAGAGGGTGAGAGGGGGGTGAGAGAGAAAGAGATGTTCATGTATATGCATAAAGCCTGGCAGAATGAAGCCGTCACTTGTTCGACGTGACGTAAGTGTTTGTCGCTGCGACCCGCGTACGCACTTGAACCTCCCCGTGGAAATTGATCAGAAGGATATGGAGGAACGGGGAAAAGATAAATGATGGATGTGCGGGGAAAGGCATAAAATGATGCTGGTTGGAATGGGAAGTGCGTGATTTTCGAGCACACTCCCTCTATTGGGATTATCCACCAGTAATGTCCACATTTTGTTATTCGGCCAAAGGACGTCGTCTCTCCATTCCCTCGACCTCATTTCCAAGTCACTCGAAAGGATTCTCATTGAGTTGTCAGAGCTTTTCGGAAGTGATCTTTATAAAAAAACTCGCATTAATTACATGATGTGGATATTACGAGAGCTGTAAATACTCAAACAGAATTTGAAAAGTTTTCTCCCCGAACTGATTTCCTTCCGCTTTTTAAGAAAAGATGCTGGCATTGTATCACATTGTTTTGTGAAATAAATTGGCAATATCAATTTAACATATTTTTTAATGGAAATACACCGTCATCGATAGGTTTTGAAAGAATTAACAGACTAACTACCACTACATTTATACTAAAGTTCATCTAGTAGTACATAATGTATTACTCTACACTTAAATGATACCTTCAATGCCGTGTAGCTATAAATGTGTATTATCAAAAAAATATGTACATTGCGACTTGATTACATATAACTGCAGATTACTTATATCGGTAAAGTGCCCATCTGGCAACGCAGAGATCAGGGGTTCATATCTCATTTCGCAAATTAATTCATTAAGTTTTCCGTAGACTCAAACCATCATATTATGTGATGATATACTCGTATAATATCTATGGTTAGAATAAGCAAAACTATGACCTGGTATAATTTGAATTCCTTTGGTTAACTTCACGGGAAACAGGATAACTTAACTCGTACGTATACTAAGCTCTACGGCGTTTGAAAGTGAAATTATTGAGATTAAGTATCCAGTTATTTTTCATGTCCTAGCCGGAGTTTTCCTGAATTAAATAAATCATAGTTATAGCCAAAATATTGGAAAATGAGTCAAACGGAAAGGGAGAAGAAGAGGATGTTAGCAATGGATGGAGGAGAAGGTGAGCTTCCTTTGAGCTAGTATTTTTATAATTTATAAATCAGGAATGAAGTATTTTACTTGCAGATGTAATTGCATTGAGTTTCATACTACGTTTGGCTTATTATACCCTACTTTTACCATAACGTATGCTACTTATTCATCATGATTGTGATAACTAAGTTTGATAGGCATTGTTATGTTACTTGTTTTACGACCACGTACAGTCGTAAATAATAGAATTCACTTAAGGCTACGTTGTTACAAAATCTATTCACAGACATTCGACTCCGATACAATTTAGAGCGTATGCTCTCAGTCGCATTGACGAAAATGTGTAGAGGATAATAATACAAGACATACTAATAAATTTATAAATTAAATGAAAAGAAAATAAATAAAATATATATTCCCTGCAATAAGTTATGGTTATATTTCAACGACTCTTCAAGTGAAATTACTAATTAATTGTTTAATTTTACCCCCAATAAACAATAGTTGCCTTATTACTCAAAACAGGCAATACCTTGTTTTAGGTTGACTAGTGCTCAAGATAACCTAAACGTTAGCTTAGCGTTCCAATAAAATGTTTTTATTTGTTTTAACTCCATTCGTGTCTTATACATGACATCGCGCGAATCATAGCTCTAGCTACAAAGACATTCATGAAGAAGAGGCAAATCTATGCTACTGTGCTAGGGTGCTATGCTAGGGTGAAAAACATTGGAAAAGTGGACCAGCGAAGAGAAGAATCCTTTGACAAATATTTTTGGAAGAGAATGATGAAGATTAAATGGGCAGACAAAGTGAGAAATTAGTAATAATTTAAAAGAGTATAAGATGAAAGAACAATATGGAGAACTCTATGACAAAGGAACACTAGGTGAACTGGACACACCTTGCGGCATGATGGATTAGTTAAAAACATAAAGGAAAGGAAAATTGAAGGGAATATCCCGCGAGAAAGATGAAGAGACATGTGCATAAGACAAATTAAGGACTTAAAACAGAAAAAAGCTATCAAGGGCTAAGGGAATTATTGTTAAATAGAAAAAAATGAAGGTTGCAGTAAATCAATTCAACTTAAGATCGCCCTACTGATAATTATGAACTTAAACACTATTTTCTATGCCATAAACTATTGTAGTTCTCACCGGGCATGAAACTAAAAAAGACTACTCAATGGAACTATGAATCAATTTAAATTAATTGTTGCACATTTCGTATGAATCAAAGCTGAAATAAAATAAAAAAGAAAACATCACTTAACCCATTCCGAGGATTAACACACAGCAAAGTGTGAAAATGGCCACTTAATTAATATGTTTTAATGGCAATTGTAACTCAAGAAAAAAGCAAATATATGTTTGATGTTAACTATTTAAATCAAAAGTATGTCATAAAGGAAGAAGTAAATATTCACGAAACATTAACTATTGATGGCTTAGGTAGCTAAATATTTAATTTTTAATCAAAATGATGTTTTTTGCCGTTGTACTGTGGAAGTTTTGGATAGAAACATACCGAGCAAACGATAAATTTCTCTGCCTTTTCCTAACAAAATTATAACCTGATATACGAAAAATTAATAAACCGTTATTAATTCCGCAATTTTTCCTTCATCCGGTCCAGCACACCTATCGTTTTCCCACCCGATTTCTAACGTTCTCCTTTGATCAAGTCTTCAACATCCCATCACAAATCAAATATGAATCTCGTAATCTACGACCTTACCTGTCTCCATTGGGTCTCTGATCTTTCCTACTTTAAGTAAAAGTAAGCCTTTGGTTTACTCGAAAAATTCATAAGCTTTGTTTTGTTTACATTAATTCTCATCCCATATCTATCGCACTGACTTTCAATACGAACAGAAATTCTTGCGAACTCTTGGCTGACCGGCATACTAAAACTTCCATCAGAACTTCCATGCTCATCAGAAAACCTAAGTTTATGTGATTTCCTTAGCGTCGTTCATTCTATTGAGAATAGGGCGTATCTTCAGTTCGTTCCATGCCTCTTTCAACATTTTCTCCACATATGCGCTAAAAAGTACGGTTGATAATCAATACTCCTATCCTAACCGTCCTGCTATTTGACCGATTTGACACTGACCCTCGCGAATCTTTGTCAACGCCTCGTACCTAATCTGCCTCAGACATGCAGAGATTTCAAATAAATAAAATACTCCTGCAATATACTTGTATTTTCCTCGTTTGATTCAACTCTGCCCAATTTTCTGTTTTTAAAACATGTTCATTATCTATGAACGAACAAATACCTGTACATCCTGATTGCATTCTACAGGTATATTTCTCTTTATTATAACATCATTACTTTTACTAATTAATGGCCACGTATTGCGGTGCTTAAACCAAATCATCGTTATGATTAAAACCTGTCTACGGGAGAACCATAACGTTCTCCCCGCGGTCACCTCTTGTCCCTAAAACGTTGTTTCCTAATTATTTCTACTATTATCTGTCCCTTCGCCTAAATTCGCGTTCCAGACTACTATAATTACCAAATGTTTCCTTCTAGGAACATGATACATTGTCTCTTATAACGGATCGTATACGCTTCTGATTTGCTCTCTTTGATTTTTGGGAGGCATATTGAATTGAACAATGACTAGTTCTTTTGGTTAGGCTTATACTTCAACTAATAATATTCTATAATTTGTCGCTTATTCTTACTTAACTTCTTTTCCCCTAAAGTTCAATATTATTTCCACTACTGATTGGTCCTTTTCCTATCCGTTCTTTACCTATCGCTCAAATAATCACCACCTTCCTTTTATTTCATCTTGCTCAGCCCTATAATATCTATGTACTCTTTTCAAATACCGCATTACGATTTCCATTTGACCTCAAAATCTTCAAAGAGTTTCATGTCCCTGTTTTTATTTATTCCGCCTCTTCTTTGTCTTCTCTGCCACTGCTCTCGATTTCACTATAGAAAACTTCATCAATACTGTGATTTCCACATTTTTCGGGCTGCGTCCGCGTATGTCGTTCAAATTCACAACAGTTTTGCCAGCTATTCTTCTGGCGTCCTCAGGTCAAGGATGAAAAGAAGCTCGTTGTCCCGTCTTATATAGGGAGAATCCGGCGCCAATACCGGGAAATTTCTTCGGCCAATCAGGGAACGTCCTCATATTTTCGAAAACTTTAACAGAGAGGATGGATATCCACTCCAGAGTGCGTGGAAAAGAATTATTCCGCGCAAATATAAGGACGTTCCCTGATTGGCCGAAGAAATTTCCCGGTATTGGCGCCGGATTTTCCCTATATAAGACGGGACAACGAGCTTCTTTTCGTCCTTGACCTGAGGACGCCAGCAGAATAGCTGGCAAAACTGTTGTGAATTTGAACGACATACGCGGACGCAGCCCGAAAAACGTGGAAATCACCTACTCATCGCCGCGGAAAACTGCGAACGAACTTCATCAATACTTTTTTAAATCAATAGTTTGGATTGTTTTTCATCACTCAAATCGCTGCCCCACTATTTTTAGATGCCTTTACAGCCACCTCACGGAATAGCAGGCGTTGCTCAGACTAACTTTCGTCTGTCTCCTACCCTTTTACTTATCTGGCCTACCCTACCAGGTTTAATTAGCATTGCTTGCGCCTGCACAGCTCTAGGGTTCATCGGAACGCAAAAAACCCTTCCACCACACCGTGGATCTAGCCCATTTGGAGTTTCATAATGATTGTGGTGAAAAAAAGAAGTTACAACAGAGAGAGAGGCATGATAAAAATAAACAGATTTGGATTAAATTGCTGATCAAATTTACCTGAGGAACGAAAAATTTTTGATTCGTAGAGGAGATAAAGCAGTCGTTCCAGAGTACGCTGAAAGCTACCGTATCTTGGGGAAATGCACTTGGTCGAATAAATATTCCTTTTTTTCTTCTGTTAGATGGGTGAGTGAAACAGATTTTCCTTAATATGCCATTCCTGAATTCTCAGATAATCTCCAACCTTATCTTGCCATAATTATGTTAGTGAAATTTTGTTTTAAATTATAATTTGTTACTTAAACGCCTCAATATTTTTCGCAATTTATACCTCCGGGAAACTTTCTTCCAATGTCCGATACCTTACTGCTGATTTTTTTATATTTTTTGGTAGAAATGTGCATCGGCATTATCCTACCTTTAGCGTAATTGGACCCACGAGCAATTTAATGAATCTATTGGAGTTGCGCGCCTTTTAATATCGCTGGGACGATGAGCTAAAAACCCTTTGATGAAATAGCTTTTAAATAAAATTTATACAATATATTTATGGCATAATTATACCAAATCTTACCAACCAAACAAATGCCACGGTAAAGTTTTGATTAGTATAATTTTACCCTTGAACTATGAACACACTTTAAATAGTATCCACGTCATCTCCATTATTAGAATTTTAAGGATAAAAAGATGCAATTCGTAATCCCAAATCAATAATATCCGTCAGAAAAAGTCACCCAGTTTACCATGTAAACAATAATGCAGAACACCATAAATTAGAAAATGAATTCCACCTCATGCTTCCTATTGCATCAACTCATACACGAGCGTGAAAAAAGGACCCCAATCCTATCTACCTCCGAACTATAGAAGATCCTACAAATATTGCTGCTGACGATAAACAAAGTATCCAGACTCGCTGAACTGTTGCATCTTCATGTTCCAAACACAAGTTTTGGATTGACAAGAAATGATTAATAAAATCGGTGTCTCATAATTACTGCTGTTCCGGGAAAAAACACATGTTAAAATTTCACTGTGATGAAAACAATCAAGGTTAGATAGGGAAAATAATAAGTCAGTTTCGAAAAATAATAGATTAATTCTAAAAATGAAATGGAGTAACTATACAAATACTTGCATAGTGCTGGATAGAAATGAAAATAATACCTAATCAAATGGGAAAAAACGGAACTATAGCGAACCATTCTGTAATTGACAACTGCTAATGGCAATGGTTATACATATATATATATATATATATATATATATATATATATATATATATACTATATATATATACTATATATATATATATATATTAAACTCTTTCATCTTACATAGTTTTCGACTCTCTGCCTTCATATGCCTTATCGGTCAATAACGACAATTAATTAATAGCTGAAAGTTTCAGAAGGGTTATGGAGACTTAAGTTACCATTTGGGATAGCTTTGTATTAGAAATATTATTTTTTTAAATATAATTTTTGGAATAAATCTATTACATCCACTTTAATGCTTTAAACAAATAACTTCAGCCATTAATCTCAATTAAACTATAATAGCAGGCAGGAACAAAAGAGTTCATCGTAATCTACCATTAAAATAAAAAGCATAAAGGTGGATTACCTGACGACCTGGAATTTCTCGCAATGTGGATTTCTTCCACGAATCAAATCTGAGTTAAGTCACACGATAACTTTTAAGGCAAACACGACAAAGACGTAATTTTCGCCCGATGAGTCGTACGCCCGCGATGAAGTAACATGACCGCCACGTGCGCGTAAGCCACATTTGTTATGGCATTGGAGTCTTGTTCAGCCAGTCCGTCCCTTTCCCAAGAAACTCCCGCCGAGATCCTCCCAACTCCTTCGTCGGGGGGCGGGAGGAGAGTAGAGTCGTATGAGGGTTCGGGGCCACCCCCAGTCACTACACCCCCTGAAGCCCCCGACCCATTACACCTCCTGTTGTTCCTTCCCTCTCACTCCCAGAACAGACCCTGCCATGGGGCGAGTGCGCCGTATAAAGGCGATACGATGCTTTTTAAGAGCCCGGGCGTGGGAACGGGGATGTCAGGCGAGGTGATGAAACGGGACGGGAATTAAAGCGAGGAGCCGAGGGTGGCAGAGGGAATAGTTGAGGTGGGGGTTGGAAGGAGAGAGGGGGTGGGCGAGGAGGCGTAAGGAGAGACGGGTATGGGGGGAAAAGAGCTGGAGGTCTTCTTCCTCGCGGAGAAGCAGCGGAGGATGTTAAATAAATCATTTTTTCCAGACACACATCCATTAGTGCTCCCTCCCCCCCCCTTTATCCCCCTACGCTCCGGCACTCCCTCCCAGCAGGGAGAAAATCTCATCGGATGGGAGAAGCACAGTTGCTAGTGGGTTGGGTGGGGGAAAGAGGAGAGGGAAAAAAATGAAGAAATCTCATATTAAATTCCGAGAGGAATGCTAAATATGGGAAGGGGCAGAGGGAGAGGGGGAAAAGATGCAGAGGGGAGACGAAGAAAATGGGGATGAGGAGGAGAGAAGAGGGATGGCGGTGAAAATGAAGAGCGGGAAAGGAGAATTGGCTCTTTAAAAAAGTGTCCCTTCCTTTCGGTTACTATTCTAAAGGACAGAGAAAGGAGGCTCTAACTTCCCTTTCAAAGACTTCATGTCGCCCTACATGCCGCTCGGGATGGGCAATGATGCAAGAGAATTTATGAATAACGTATGAAGAGCTTATGAAATTTTTGCCCAATTAATGTGAAAGGAAATTGAGTTGAATAATTATAAATCCTCTCCTTACAAAAAATGTACAACACGTGGATTTCCGCGATAAAGATACCTCTTTCTATAATTAAAACTTTTCCTTCCCTCCTGGTGCATAATCTTCGGGGTATGAATAAAAATTCTCATGATTGAATTTGAAAAAAGTATTTTTCTCCGAGAATTAATCTCTAAGGTTAGTATGTGCTGGTCTAAAAACGCAAAATAAACGGACCCCGTTGTATGCAATTACAAGTTTGTATTGTTTGGCATGAGATTTTAGAGCATAATCAATTATTTCATTTTAATGAAATAAGGTTCCGTATAAATAAAGCTTCACGTTATTTTTCGTGAAATGAAATTCGATATATTCTCTAAGTAAATATGATAGGCTGCATGTGATGACATTTAAAGACGTTTGCATAATACATTTTTAAAAATAAATTCAACGACCTGGAAGAATGTATCATATATAATACTCCTCTTCGTAGTTTTGAATACACCAGCAAGTGACTTACAACATTTCTGGTTTTGAGCACCTTCCTATCGCGGGCGGTTCAAGGGAAAAGCAATTATTAAGGTAACAAAATCAAAATCGTTGACACGCTTTGTGTGGATACTCTTTCCTACCGATGAAACCTGATATCTCATTAATCTCTACAGTGTCGACTTATTTCGTCGAAAGTATATATTTTCATGGAAGAGGAACTTTACTTTCATCCTCCATCTTATTTGCTCCAAGTCTTAATTCATTGTGCCAATCACTTTCCGTACGAAACTCATTTGAGAGAAGCGGGTTCATTCATTACAGGAGGAATAATGATGATAGTAAAAATAATTTCGGACCCAAATGAGGGCGTGTATGTTAGAGGCAAAGAGAGATGTATTAGACGCGGATGAGGGGAAGTAAAGAAAAATCTTAAAAATCATAAAGTTTAAAAATAAAGGGAAGAGGGAGCGTGCAAAGATATGGAAGATAAGGAAGCTACCCCGCCTTAAATATAGACTTAGCTGAAAAAATATGTCCCGTCTTAAAGGAAATTGCTTTTTATATTTTTAATTAGCAATCTCTTCACGGCTCCGCGCTTGTTTCTTCTTTCCAGTTCTCTGCATCACAACAGGTAATTCTCGAGCTTACGAAAGGGGGGAAAATGATGAAAAAAACAATAAGGCGAATTTCGAAATTTTAATTTATGAAATATTAAAGTAGCGCAGTGGATGGATTGGAGCTCTTATAAAGAGAACAAGGACTCTATCGCCTGGCAAATGAAAGGCGCCAATATTTGCGTTGGATGAGAAACAAAATAAAAACTCGACGCTCAATCCTTTAGCAGGAGAGCTTCAAGTTTCCTTTATTTCTAGTATTTTTATTGTGGGGTTATGAGTGTGACGACTAACACTTGAAGAGTTAATGAAGTCTAGAATGCATATAGTGGTAATAAATGAGACTTAATTTCAAAAAACAACTATCGGTGAATGCAATGTTACGATTTATTCAGATTTCACTATGCTCGACCCTCTGTGAATTCCTATCCTAAGAATGCAGGCGATGCTAACAAATGAGACCGCGTTCATTAACTGCCGTGAAGTAGAAATAAGTTTCTCATCTAAATGAGCACATAGGCTAAAACTCAAATATTTACATCCGAAACTCTACCCAATAAGTTCTCGACATTAAATCCTCATTCTCTGATAAGACTATTATACACTATAATTCATATTTAATGCAATAGGGCATTGTCTTAAGATTCTGGCTTACAAGGTTGCTCTGGACACCATTTAATTTCTACTTTTAAACTTTGTCAATCATTTTAAGTAGATATCAAACCTGTCACCTATTCATTCGCAATAAACTGACAAGTGTGAATAAGTGTCTCCAACTTCCTGACTAAATTTTTCAGATTGAACATTTAGGTTGATGGGGTAAATTACCGCCGATTGATCAGAAGCACATTAGCTCAAGCACAGTTATAGCAAGAAGTATGATTAATTCATTTTAAACATATGATGTTGAAAATCACACAATTCTTTATTTCATATGGCCGTTAGTTTACCAAAGTATTAAGATACAAAGCAGGCAATTTATGACAATCACCATCACCACTCATATGATCGCGTCTCAAAATATACAATCATTTGTAAATTTGAACAGTTCATCACAATTTGCAAAGTAGTCATTCAATACTTATTGACTATTTAGTTCTATACTAGGAGCAATTGGCAACCGTTTTCGAAGTCTCTCACGAAGCACTATGAATATGTTCCGAGCTAAAGAAAGTCGCGAAAACGCCGACAGTGAATAGGTGTCCGCTTCCCTAAGGTTCTAATCAATTGGAAATTTTTAAGTAAAAGCATATCCTTTATATGGCTGTCTATGAGGGCCAAGTAAGACTTTAAACATTTACACGCAGCATTGAGGAAAGGGTCTCAACATCCAAAAAACACACCCTTTCAAATTTTAGTTCTCGACCGTCCAAACTGCAGGCGGTCGAACAAGGGAGGAGTAAGCAGGTAGCGGCGAGTGAGTGACTGCAGACAGGAAAGGAGCAAGCGTCATAGGAGCGGCAGACGGCGCCTGCTCCCCATGCCTGTTTATTTTGACGTGGCCGCCGAGTGGGCTGTGTTGTGTGAAGTCTCGCTAGGATAAATCATCAAAAGCAAAATGCTGAAACCCTCCCGAATATGCACATCATCTGTTTGCCGTTTTAAACAATTTAAAGGGGAAGTATCTCCGCGCGGAAAAAAACGGCGTTGGTGCGGCAATGGCCGTGGAAACGAAAGAACGTGGATGATAAAGGTAGGTCCACTAAATCGCATCGAAATAATAAAACTAAGTATTTGAGCGATGAGGATATGAGGGAAAATAAATTTCAAATTTCTGCGGTTTATGCGATAGAATATGCGAGGTTGACAGCTGACTAGGAAGGATTCATATTCCCGATTTTACCAAATTCAGCACTCAAGGCTACGAATCAGGTAACCCAGTTAGGAGTAAATGAATGAAAAAGTCGGCTACGACATGTTTAATGGTTTTAAAATTTTGCCGCGAGACTCAATTAAGATTTTTGCATTAAGGATGTCTGCATGGTGAATGGAGGTGGCAGGGGAAGATATAATAAAGTCAACGCGTCAAAAAAGTCAAAAATTAGTACCTATTACCGTGGATCTTGGATGCTCGGGGTAGAGGAATAGTGATGGTAATTTTATAGTAAATACAATCAAACTTAATATCTGACAAATATTTAATAATTAACTATATTATATATGCATAAACATTTAATTTTTTCAAGTGATAATTTAAATCATATAATCCTGAAGATTATAAATTTTGCATACCAATCTCTTCGTCACAATGTGATATTAATTTTAATCATATTACGGCTGTACCAGGGCAAGTTTCTGTTCCTCTAGAAGATTAATTTCCAAAATTTTATGGTAATATTTCCAAATGACTGACAAATGCCCTCGCGTTTGATGAACTGAACCTTACCTTCCTCTTCACTTAGGTTAAAAACTGCCGAAATATTTTCATTCATCTTTTGAAAGAAATTAGTAAGCGAAACAATAGAATTTCCAGATAAGAACGTGTTAAAAACAATCATACTACTCTAATGATCTAATGAAAGAAACAAAGTTTTTTCTAAAATTATGGTCAACCGGAGTCTACCCGTATTACATGATCTCCAGATTTAAACAATCTCCAAATTGTGATGATAACCTACCGACGATCTTGAATTTGTTAAAGCTCTGTCATAAGAAAATACTTCTTCAAATTACGAAACGGCTCAAACAGCTCTCAAATTGGGCAGGAAGACAGGAAGGGGGATCGCAATGGTGCGGTTGCTAAGGTACTGGCTTCTCATTCTGAGGGCTCAGGTTCGAATTCAAGCGATTTTACAGATATTTTTGTGGTTTCCCGATCCCTACTTGAGGTGTTTTGTGGAGGGCACTTTGTGTGAGTACGCCGTCCGTCTGATGGGACCTGCTACGGTCCCCTGGGCGCATTTCTTTTAGAGCAGGCTAATACCAACGCCGGGTTTCTCTCCACTCTTCATCCTTTCCTGCCCATCCCTTACGGCGCAAATGACTTGAGCTGTCGGCCGCCTCCCTTAAAAACTACTACTACTAAGACAGCAATAAAATAATATAGCTGGTAGTAAAGTAAGCATCACACACCTATGACCAACGACGGTCTCCTAATTGACGCTTAAGATCTTCGGGTGCCCTCTCACGGGCAATCGAAATAAAATAAAATGTAGTAAGACAATAACTTAAGTCATACTCGCACCAATTCTCTCACCGATGTGAACATGGAATGAAGTGAACCTTTTCAGTGTAGAAGCTTAGTTTAACTATTCAATGAATTCATCAAAAATGAAAGCAAGGCTATGCTTT
Source organism: Hetaerina americana (assembly GCF_022747635.1). Classification (NCBI taxonomy): domain Eukaryota; kingdom Metazoa; phylum Arthropoda; class Insecta; order Odonata; family Calopterygidae; genus Hetaerina; species Hetaerina americana. The sequence goes on from NW_027286070.1 coordinate 57,747,605, forward strand.
CGTACTTTTGGGGACAACCCACTTGCAATTACTTTTGAGTTAGACTACAGATTGATACTTTGTTGTCAAGGTGATAATTTTTATTTTTTTTTTCAATGGAATTATGCCAGTATACGTGTAATTCATGTTATTAGCCCATCATAAGAAAAGTTTACTTTTTATCAACTGGAATGTAAATGGTTTACTTATTTGCGTACGAGAATGTACCCACATATATTACGATATGATAATCTTAGTAGTGCTCAGTATTCAAAAAAATTGGAAAATATTCTCCAAAAACAGACCAAATAATCAACGATAATACATACTCCAAAATAAATTCCACACGTATCACACATGAATTACATTTTAATGTTTAAACTGAAATAGTTATAATACTTTTATAATGGTATAATGTTTAAATTAATAAATTAATTAATATTCGAATTGAAATAGTTTTAATTAAATACTTCAACTTGAACGCCTTTAAAATACTCTCTTACTGATAACTATTGGCTCTCTCTTTCTCATTATTCCGTTTAAAATTTGACAAATACCGCATGTCAAAACGAGCTGAGTGAGTATAATACGTTAGAGCATCAAAGCTTTTAACACACATGTGGAGTATCCCTCTCAAATCGTAGACACATTGCGCAATATGAAGACCTTTACACTAGCCTATTAACAAACTTGTTCTTTATTTTAATGTATCTGCTTTTTGCTACATTTAAGAGTATTTTCTAAAATAACAAAGTTTAATTATACCACCATGGCTTATTAAAGCATAAAAACTGTGTTGCTTGAGTTAAATTATCGGCATACGTATATTTATTCAGAATTTGTACTTATGGTCTAGCTCATGCTGAAAATGAGATTTTCGCGATTAGTAAAACCTACTATCCTAATAGCAGTTATACATTTTATATACTTAGTTTTAAATTGCACCCATGGACAGCTCTTTTATCTCCTGAAAATGTCGAATACATATTTCAATACAAAAAATTAATGACTTTATAAATTCAAATTACCGGCACCTTTTAAAAAGGAGCCCATGTGTTCATTAAATAAATTATGATGTACATTATCTCTTACATTTGCAACATTCATTTTATCTCTTTCATTTTACAGCGGCCGTAGAATCATTACTTCAATTGCGTGGTGTAAAAAAATTGAATGAAAATATGCCTGGCAGTGGTAACAAAAATCCTAAAATTAATAAAAATATTAGCTATAACCGAAAAAGAAAACAGTCATTCGAATGAGACGGGTGAAGGCTAACATTCCAAGGATTCGTGGAATACCTATTGGGTTGAAAATAAAAGAAGAATACATTTTGATTTCAAAAACGGAAGTATGAATTTAATTTACTTCTAAATGATAATTTTGTTAGGGAAAGAGAACATAATTGGGAAAGGCTTCATATTAGGTAATTACACGAATTATTATTTAAAATATAATTTTTGGGAGAAATAGAGCATAAAAACTGTGACGGCTGATCATTTTTCGCAGGCAAAAAATTTAAATATAAAATAGTGAATCAACACAGAATTAATGTTGAGAAATATTCAATAATTTATAAACGTATAAAAAACAAAACCAATTTTTTAGCGAAGTATTTTGATCGATTCGTTTTCCTTCGATATTTTAAACAACATAATCAGGTAACAATAAAACCATATAAACTCTCAATCTAATCCATTTTTTATAATAAAACATTACTCTTAAAATTTCATAATTTGAAGTATCTTAGCGTAAATTACCACAGAAAATGATATAATTAATTTCGAAATCTTTCATAGATATTATAATCACGATTATTAGTCTTAAATTAGCACTATTTGAATAATGTCAACATGTAGGAAAAACTGCTATACCTGATATTTAGGAGCAACTAATTTATTTCATTAGGCGTGATATCAAAGAGAATAAAATTTTACTTGTGTAATTTATTATCCACCGTAATGCACAGCCTACCACAACGGAGGAAAAGTTGTTTCTCTCTAAGCATAATTGTACAAGTAGAATCAATCATGATGATTCTCGTTGGAAAAAGCTCAGACGCGATTAATAATGGCTTTATAATCTGAAATCCAAAGATATAGGCACTATTTAAGTAGATTATTTAATAAATCAGTTTTCTGCCTCTGCTTAATTACCTCTGCTCAAATGATAAATCTAAAAAAAATTAAACGATTGTTGGTCGAGAAACATTCGAAAATTTCCAAGTACGTAAGATAAGATTGATAGGCAGAGGAAAAATGATAAAACTTAACAATAAAAAGGATCTCGCTTATAATGAATAAAGGGAATAATCTAATATAATATAGAAAATATATAACAATAAGAGACATCAGGTTTAAAGGATGAAATTGGATGCAGTTCAGGTTGAGCTATAGACGACATAGTGGAGCCAAAAAATCACTGAGAAGCATCATCATTCTCCACCAAAAATGTTTTGCTGCATTTCATAATGAATAAACCCTCAATGGAAGAGGATGCGCCGATTGGTTACAGAAAGAGAAAATAAAACGTTATGTACTAAAATTAATTGCATGCCTATTGATAACTGGAAGAGGAAATAATACAGGGAAACCAAGTATATTTTCACTTCATAGGTAATGCTTACCAGTGTTAAGGGCCGACTAAAAGTTATATTCGATAGACAGATAACCTACGGGTGACTGAAATTATATCTAGTGTTGATAAAATAATAAAATTTCCCCAAAATGGCGATTAATACCGTTTTAAATATATTCGTTTATTGTTTAGAATCTCTCATCAAAATAAAATAACGTAACTCACTGTCCGACATGCATGGCTTGCGAAATTGAAGCGTAATGCCCTGTAAATTTCATTTTATATGAAGCGCATCTGAGAAATAGGAGAAACGAAATTGTAAATAAGTGTTTTGAAAATCATTTCCAATTGGAACTAAATATCAACTGAGAACAATTCCTAAGCAGGAATTAATTGATGACATCATTTTAAATAGCATAGAGTGAACTAATTAAATCAAATTTGATCCGTCGATCGTTGAAAAAAGATACACTCTGTAAAACCAATTAAATTAATTTGCTTTTATAAATATAATGAAAATTAAGTCACATAAACAAATGGATTTTGAGAATTTTTTAAACAAATCCATAACTTTTCCCTAAATTTCTATTAGATTTAATACAATTTTCTAAACACTCTTGCCAATTTCTTGAGCAACTTTGTCACCGATTTTCGTACCAGTTTGAAGTTTCCCCCGCTGAAATAATTAAGGATAACAGCAAAAAAACTACTTAAAACGAAAAAAACTACCCAAAACCGTCATTGACGAGCATTATGATAGTAGATTATGCGTTGCATTAGCTCTCTTGTGAACCCTCGCTGAGGGCCTCGAGGACCATTTCACTTCAGAGCCGAGAAATCACAAGCAGTCATGAATTCGAGAGGTAAAACGTGACCTATTCACCACGGCACGAAACTTAACTACCTTTCAAAGCGTCCGTCCACCCGAGCGTCTCACTCAAGTCTTCGTTCGGCAGAAGTTGTGGTTGGAATCCATCTGCTATTGCTGATGGATTCCCTCACTCCATACTAATCAACACTTCGGAATCAGCGCCTTCCCTCTCCTCACGCACACACCCTCCCTTCCACACCGCCAAAACTTGAAAGAACAAACGAAACGAATACACCCACCACCCCCTCCCTTCATCGCCTTTTCGCGATGATCCACGATCCCTGAAACTTTCCACCCTGCCCTTTTTGACTCCCTCCCACGTCACTTTCTCTTTCCCTCTAGCTTCTCATTCCGAGGTTTCCCTCTCGATTTCGTCCTCAAGTTCCATTTCCACTCTCCATATCTCTCTCACCATCTCCCCTTTCCTCTTTCTCTCCAATTTCCCTCCTCCTCTCCTTATCCTCCCATGCCCTTTCCTGCAGTAGCTGCCCTTCAGTCCCTTGCCGCAAAAACCACATCCTGATGGCTCCCAAGAGTTCCTAAGGGACTTTGGTGGTCATATGCCCGAGCACATGACCCTCGGCCACGAGGGATTCCATGACCGATCTTCCCTCTTGCCCACCCACTTACCCACACTTCTCCTCTTATGGTCACCAGGCCTGCCAACCTCTGCGCTAACAAAAAGTAATAAAGAGGGGTAATCGGCGATTAAGCTCCTACTGTGGGGACGCTCTCTTCGCGGCGTGCGGGTCCTTGGTGCTTATATACCCGTAGAATAAAATATTTTTATTTTCAAGTAACCAATGAGCGAGGGTGTCGACGTGAGGAGGGGATATGGACGCGGTTGAAGAGAGGGAGAGATTATTAAGGTTTTGTTGGTTTTGGGACGCTATCCAAATCACGTCTCGAGCTTTGCAATCCGATTTGCGAGGCGTTTCTTTTGCAACGGCGTCCTTCTCGTTGTCCCGCGCGAGGCCTCGGTGAGTGAATTCATTACAGTCAGATTAGAGAGTACAGATTGTGGAGTAAGCTGCTTCCGACTGGAGAGGATCATAATTCGGCGTAAAGCACTAAAAAGTCACGTCAAATCGTGGGGTAGGGTTATGAAAATTTGGTGACATATTTTCTCGTAAAATTCGTCGGTCTCAGAAAATGGGGAGAAGATACTTGTAACTTTTACAAGTTTCAAATTATTAGAGAGCTAATTTTCGAAAATACGCCAGGAAAACCAGCCCAAATATAAATTTAAAACTCTTAAGGAACAGCAAAAATGTAACTCAGATATTGAATTATATAAAATAAAGTATATTTTATAAATAAAAATATTATATAAATTATTATTTCTCTAGCTTTAAAATAATATAAATAAAAATACATGACTTTAAAGGCAATTATTAAGCTTTGACTGCGTGAGTACAAAGTTTCAACATGGATGTAAAAAAGCGAGTTAATTTTTTATCGCTTGTTTAGAACAAGCAATCAGTAACTAAGAGAGTTATTTGGCCGGAAATGCAAAATGGTGCATGAAGTTAAATTCACCAAGTTCTCTGTGATTTATCTCTGGTTCTTTTTAACGATCTACCTCTTTTGGCTTTTTAAGGCCATTTAGTCGGCAGGTCATTGATCATTCTTGAATCATGGGCATTGGGAATGATAACTCATACAGTTTAACTAACTGAAAACATTTTTCTCGTCAAAAATTAGCTCAGAAACTTAATACGTACAAACATGAGGAGCTGTAAAATTTCTAGTTTTAACACATTTAAATAGTTATTAAATAAATTAACTGCATCCAGTTAATCTAGGGACGAATCTCTGCATACACGAACCGTGATTGCTGGGTTAAAATATATATGTATAGGAGTATTCGGTAATTGCAAACAAAATATCGGTCTAGAATTCGAATAAAAAACGCTCTGGTTCCCGGTGAAAGGTATAAAAAGTCCCCCATGAGCACATCAGATTAGTTATTTTTTTTTTGAAAATTAACTTTCATTCACGCTAAAATTTTCCACGCTCCACAGTTTTTTAAAAAATGTGTATTTTTGTTTCCGAGTCCTTGCAATTTTTTTTGTCTTTAAATTTCGGTGCAAAGTTGAGGTTTCAGGCTTAGCCGGGGGTTAAATTTAATTTTCCAGCAAATTTGTTGAGGATTACGAGATAAAATGGGGAGAGTACTACTCGACTGATAAGCGAAGGTATAAATGCAAATTAGAAGCACACGGGAGAGGACTATAAAAAAACAAGGATAGAAAAACGATGGGGAGCAGGAGGCAGAGAGTGTGGAGCAAGCGCGGAGGAGCAGGAGGGATCCGCGGGAGTCGGGGGACCAAGGGGTGCTGCTGCCTGGGTTGAGAAACGAGGGTGGAGAGTTGGAGTAGGGGACCCCGAGCAAAATTAATTCCGACAGAATTATTACAGTCCGCGACTGGGAAAAACTCTTATCTGGCAGACACGGTGCTTCTTCTAACCCACCAGTACCCCTAACTCCCTCTTTTTTTAAACCTTATCTGTACCGCATTCACTATCTCGTTCCCTTAGTTACTCCTATTCCCCTTCTTACTTATTCTATTCCGCTTCCATTAATAACCTCAGCTTCTCCATCCCCCTCTTTGCTTGTACCCTCTCTCTGTTCAATCCATACTTTATCGTACGGTATTCCTCATACCTCTCGCTATCTCATCAATTCTTCAACACGAAAATACGTGTATGAGCAATACGTTCTCTTCGTTGATCTTTTCTGCCAATTTCATTCGTTATGGGGTTGATCTGCCGTAGAAAATGGTGTACGAGTCTCGTGAAAGTGGCATTACAAATGCTCAAATATTCTCGAAGATTTTATTCCATTCGCAAGTCATTGACGCCCTAGAGTCTGTGGATACACGAAAAAGTTGTTAAGAACGCGGTTCAAGTTTGGCAAAGAATTACCTGGTTAATATCCATCACAAAAATGGAATGTTACTGGCAGAAATATTTACGCGTACGAATATTTAGTTTTTGACCGTTCTCTTTCCATTTCATATTATTGGGGTGAATATGAAAAAGCTAAAAATCTTAGTTTCAGTGAATACATAATTCACTAGTCAAAGAACACGTTATAATTCAAATTGGTAAATGGGTGATTTATAAAAAAGCAAGATAGAAGTAATGAGTAAAAGCGCCAACGTTGAAATTGACATTTTTGCCACAAAAAGTTGCAAAAACTCGGTGTAAAAAATACACATGAAAAAGTATTATTGGTTATTTTTTATAAAATTCAAACACGGTAAATTTGAGCTGCAAAAATGGTTCAGCGCTATTGCTTCCTAAGCACATCATGGTAACTTCTGATAGGGTTTTTGTTGCATTAAATAAATTGTTCTATTAAATAAATGATATTTTCGGTAAATTTTTAGCCAGTCTTGCACTTATTAGTACGAAATTTGACAAGTTTTTTCCCTTGATTGATTACTATTTTTTTACATTTCCCCACAAATCATGTTAAAATACTTTATTGCCCTTTTGAAAAAGAGCTAATACGAGGGTAATGTCTATTTCTCGTATCTATGACTTCTGAGAAGAATATAGTTCCCAAGGTGAATTTTTACATAAATATTATAAGGTTACATTCAGCACTATTTGCATGAATTATTGGGATCCGACATAAAAATAGATTTATATTAATTAATAGTTTCAAATAGTTTATAAGGTTCAATAATAATCCCTCCGTTCAACGCTTTAATACTCTAACGTTATAACATAAGTAGCACATATATGGAAGCCTCAAATTCATCATTTTAGCTAAAACTTTGTCGGGCAAAAAAGGAGATGACATGGTAAAGAGCTTCGGGATATACAGAAATGTGAATACATGCGAAAGGAAATGATGCAGTCAAAAATGGAAGGAAAAACTAAAAATTATTGACAGGTGGGAGAGTAGATACCAGAAATTAGTAACGTTGATACTTTAAAATAATAGAAATGAAGAGGACGACCAAATAAAATAAATAAAACCTTGACTGTTTCTTCCCTTGCGATTGGCTTTAGGGTAAAACCTAGGGAATGAGGAGATAATTTGAACCACGTCTGGTAGAGACCCATTGTATAGAGTTGATCTGAATGTTCTTATAAAACAACTTACAGAAAAGCATGAAAGTACAATATCGAGTAATAGATAACGAGATAGATGGATAGAGAAACCCAGCAAATAGACTCCATAGAAATTCGATATTTTTATCTTTGATAACAATTTAGTCGTCCACTTCAGAAAATCATGTAATTCACTTGGCCATAATGAAAAATATTTACATTTTAATATATTGCGTGCTGAAATCATATTAGCTTCTAGTTCAGTTTTCTCTGATTACATTTTTCTCGCAATGGCAGAAAGACAAGAGTCCAAAGTAATTTCAGAGGATGATATAACAATTTCAATGCTGGTTATATAAATTTTCGAAAGCGTATAAAAATACGGAACTAGCACATTCAACAGTTCTATGCAACTACCAAATAAAACATGTTTTACTTATTCCTTCATATAATATGTGCTAGCAGTACTTTAGATTTTATATAATGTTATTAAAAAAGCAATAATTATTCGAGTAAATACCTGCATAACTGCCATGCCAAACTCACTACAAAATATTATCTCCCAATATTCCTATACAAAAGGCCTTATTTTGAGATATTTTCAAAGTTAATGCGTTTACAAACTCTCTTTAATCCGAGAATGATGGATTATTTCACAAGGGGTTTTTTTTAACTCAGTGAGAAATACTTTCAAGCAACCGAAATAACAAAATGATAATAACAAAATTCGGCATAGGAACAAGAATTCACAGAACCTTTTAATATTTTACAATTGAAGGATTGAATCGTTAGTGTACGCACGTGCGGTCCAATTAAAAATAGAGTCAAATCCTACTAAAGCGGAGCATTGAAATATTTTGCAGCGCTCTAAAACGCAAGCAATAGAATCAGGAAGATATTTACTTGGAATTCGTGCCAAGTTCAATAGAATCGGCTACTAGTGGCCTATAAAAAAAATTCCCGGAATAAAACTACGCTGATCACGAAAAACTGGGTCGCCGAGCGAATGCCGAAGGGAAAAGGTCCAAGTTTTAATTCCCTCGGAAAAGTTTAAAAATAAATCTCCACATTGTTTAGCCGGATTTATATTTTTATCGGTTGACCTCAGAAACCAAATCACGTCTTGTACAACGCACAGGACGCGAGATATTTTTGTTTAAAAAACAACAACGAATTATAACTTCGCTCCGTCTACCAAAGAGATTACTAACTTATTCAACCAACGGGAATAGTCTCCCAGGATTCGGAATGGTATGACTGTTGAGTTGGGAGCTAGGTCCCTAAATATTCTATTCTATACCAAATTCGATTCAGACCCAAATTGTGGCTCCAGCTAAAACTTGAGAAAATAATTTCATTGAAAAAAGTGTCTTTAATATGTATCTGGTAAGTTTTATTATATCAGCTTTGGCTGGGTAATTTCCATCGATTTCGTTTAGAATTATGTTGAAAAATGCGGGAAAACAAACATATTTTCTGAATTTAACACCAAAATAATGAGCATGGGCAAATTTATGTATGATAATTAGGGCATTCATTTTTGAAAATGAAAAAAAAATATTCACGGAAGCGACAATCAGAATATTTTTCTCGCCTAAATTTCAAATAGTAGTCCATTGGTCGCACGTAAGTATTTTTCACCTTTTATCTAAACACGAGTACGCATCATAGACTATGCCCGGCCTTAATCGCGCAAAAAGTGCTCAGCTTCTGCTAAAAGCCATTTTATTTACCATTTAATTTTACCATATTCACGAAAAAAAGCAACATCAGGTGGAACATAAGGGAACAGAAAAATCGCACAATAAAAACAAATTCCCGCCACACACCCTTGCGGCGACTTGCGGGGTATCATGTAGATTAGATACAGAAATCCTTATTCTCTTAACCACCATTAGATTTCTTTTCATTTTTTTAGTGAGTGTATGTATGTAATTTTCGTTGTAAGAATTATCTTTGACAAACTTGACCGTTGCCACCACGAAAATCGCCTAATTGCAACGTAATTCTCAATAATAATAATAGATTATCTTTACTGTTTTGCAAGTAGTTTTGCATTAAACTACAAATTATTCAAGCAATCAATTCTATATTATTACTAATGCTGAAATAAGTCATGAATTGTGATCACTCAAATTGAGACGAAAAATACCTAGGTATTAACTCTTAACCTCAGAAAAAGAGCTGTAACGTTGTTCTTAAAACTGCGCTAACCCAAAAAAACACAACTTGTATCAGAAGAACAAGACAAAAGAATGTTCTCTGGCTAAATATTTAGGGGCATTTAACGGAATATCGATATAGGTGGGTGGTGGGTAGCGCTTGCCTTCTAACTCGAAGGTCAAGTCTAATGCTTTGAGCGCTTTTAGTAATGCCGCCTCTTTACTGACTTCCAATGGCTGAGATTACGGTGCGGAGTGGATTTAGCTGTCGTAAAAGCTTAAAATCCATTAATTTTGGTACTTGTACAGAGTCAAGTGATATGAGCTTCCTTTAATCATATATTTTACCCGCAAATATTGAAAATAATTAGCAGCGATTACATATTCTCCTCAAGCTTATGGATGCAGGTGACTGCACATGAAGTTTCTACTCTCGCGTCTACTGGTCATCGGTCTGCTATTTGCCTCATATCCAGAAGCACATTTCTCAGAAGGTAAAAAATAAAGTGAAGGCAGAATATCCATGCGCTCTTTACAGAGTGGATCGCTTTGCCAGTAATCCACAACCCTGCACACCTGGGCTCCATCCTCGCACACCCCCGCCGAAATTTTTAGCTCCATAACCGCGCGTGCGGAAGCAAATATAAAAGTCGTTCCACGAAAAATACACACACCCACAACCGCCGCACCCTCGTTTCGGTGAAAAAAAATAGGCTCCCGAAAAATAAAAACCGAGAATAGCGTTTTTAGTGCCACCGAAGTGCGAATCCCAACCGCATAAGTACCTTCATTCATTTATATGGGCTCGGAAATGAATACCGTTCCCTCTTTCCATCCCTTCATCCTCCCCCTCCCCTCTCCCTGCCGTTAAGATGAGAAATGAAAGTAAGGCATTAATTACGCTTTAACGTAAATAAGCATGCATAACAGCTTTTAAAAAACTTCTCCGTTAATGGAGACGCGACTTCGGCGAGGTATGAGTTTAATCTCCGTGAAAAACTGCTCCGTTTATTTTAGATATCCGGTGCAGTTAACTCCTCAAACGACCGCTTCGATAAGGATTTTTATTTTCGTTGAATAAAACTTGGAATAAGGCAAAATTCCTATTGATCTAACGTTTCATAACATTCCTGGGAGTGAGGGAAGAAAAATAAGGCGTGTTATTACAAGACATCTCATCGCAAAATGCTTCAGCGAGCATTCCTTATCTCCACTTCCAGAAATGTAAACGGTGGCGCCTTCAGTAGTAAACTGTTGAACGTTTTGGTAAATGTCGGCAAATTGAAAGATTTTTCTATTTTAAACCATAGTCTTTGATCATTACAGCTGTTTTTGTGAGACATTGCAAATCCTTAAAGCAGGCTAACGTGGTTATTTTCGTCCCTGATGGATTAGAATATTATAACACTTGCGCTTTTGGGATGCAAATAGAAAAAATAATGGAAATGATTCTCCAGTTTCCACTACCAAAATTATTCGGTGAAAAATCAATTTCAGCTACATCGCGAGAGTCGCAATTATGTACGCTTCTATATTATTCTTTGAGCTAGCTTTCGTAATTCTTTACGGAATTATACTGATGATATGCTCGGTACAAACAAACGAATCCTCCAGATTGGAGAGCTTAAATGAAAACATACGGCGGACTACATATCAAAGTGGAAAACTACTCAGTTTATTAAATGAATCCTCTCAATACAACAACCTCGCAGGCCTTGCTAATAAACTAAGGCGTCGGTTAGGGGGCTTGTATAGCAATTTGCTAGCAAAACATGTTACCGACATATTTTGGAATTCCTTAGCATCTGTGATTTGAAGTTTTACAAAAGAGAAAAACTTGAAAAAGAAACCACAATTCAGCGCAAAAACTCTAAAGTCACGGAAATAATTCTATATTCCTACGGCTACCATAATGCATACAATAATTTAGTAGGACTTACAAGTAAAAATAATTAACATTTTTTGGAGTTTGGATCCAAAACGCTTAGCTATTGTCAAAGAGAGGGCTGGAGGAGCTGAAAATTTAGATACCAGGCCTAGACTGTTAAATATTGGGTTTATTAGATTGTTATTTTGAACTCCGCTGCTCTAGCAACGTTTTATACATTCGTTTCTTAGTTTATGTGTATTTTTTGGTCACAGATGATGACACGTGATTTCTCTTAATGCTTAAATTTCAATCTAATTCAAATTCAAATAATATGTTCATCACTATAACTCTTAACAGAATCATCCACTGATATGTATTAAAACGCAATTATTTTAAAGTTTAAAAATCATTCGTTGTGAGTCAAGGTGACTCAATTGAGGTCAATTTGGTACCAAAAAGTCGATATTTTCTAAGGTAAATAAATACCACTTGACTTTCATCATATTCAACTTACATATAACTCCGGCATTTCCTTACGAAAACCATCGAGTCATTGAAAACAACGACCCGCACCTAATCCTGCGACAACCTTCAACTCTAGCGAGTGAAGTTGCAACCCAATACTAGTTCACAATGGGCTGCGCAGTCTCGCAGAAACGGGGATAAACCCAACGTCCCTCCGCCTTTTCGGCAATAGTGGTTGCACGGAAAGCAATAACGGCGGAAAGAAGAGACGATCGCGGCGTGACTCGCGTGCGATTCCGATGCCATCTGTGACGCGGATGCGGAGGAACCAGCCACTACCCTCGTCTTCCCTACGTGACGTAATCTCATACATCTCGCTCCTGCAGACTATGAGAAAAAGGAGTAGGGCCGACGGGCAGGGAGGGGAAAAATAGAAGAAGAAAAATTGAGTAAAAAAAGCAGTGAAAAGAGAGTGGGCGCCAGAAGTGATATCGCCGTCGGAGATTTATACATGTAGGACCCAGGCTGCACGGGGGATTATATTCTTCAGCGGATTTATTTCTCGAGATTTTTCCTCACCCGTCGCGGAAAACAGTACCATTCCGTGCATCTCACATGCGAGGGTCGTGATATAAAAATTCAGTTCCATCAGATCCACGAGCACACAAACACTCTCGCGGAGAATGTACGTATGTAGAACTGCATATGTAGCCATATGGATTGTATTTGGCTAAATGGTAAAAGAGGCTCTTTAAGGTTCGATCTCTTATCGATCGAGAGGATTTATTAATATAATATACTCTTCTGGCCGACCACGAAACGTTTGGGAAGGAGGGGGAAGTCTGACGAGGTGGGATTATAAGAGTAGAAAGACGGGAATGTCAAGGATGCGGTCCTCCGCCTAGAAGCAGCTGTGACGTGGTTAAAGTACACCGCCTCCAGGAATTGATGGAATTTTACAATAGGTGGAACCAAAACCCGATTCTCATGATAATGCGGCACCGGATTGCATTAACATTGCGCGCAGCCCCTCTATGCATCTGACACCCTCCCTACGATAGGGCGGGTCTTATTTGTCGATTGGATGAGACTGAGGATTTAAAATATTTTGAGATATCCAAGTGCAACCTTAAGGTTTCACAGCGGCGCTGAAGGTACCGCGAAATCGATGGGCAAAGTTTGCTCCCTATTCCCTCTCCGGTAAAAGTAGGCTCAACTCGGCGGCGCGATCCTCGTCAGCATACGTAAGCATAGACAAAATATTTGCCATGAAATATGTGCACTCGACCCTTTTCCACACGTCCTCTGAGTTATCAGAGGGTGCGAAACTTCGTTCTGGAGTCATGGTACAACTAAGCTGGGACGATAGTATGAATACAGTCGTAGAACACCAGGAAAACCTTTAATCAGCTTTTATGGTGTTTTCGAGCTATATTAGTCTCACGATTTTGGGCAAAATCATGGACGCATATTATTGTTAAAATTTTCGTAAAATGAAATTTTATTTTGTTCATAAATTGCATATCCAATATTATTTAATTAAGAATTACGTTTCAATTAGGCAATTGTCCTGGTGGCAACGGTCAAGTTTAATCAATGATCACTCTTACATCGAACATATATAGTATACATACACGCACTAGAAAAACGGATAGGAGACAACATATTCTTACATACAATGACACTTCCACATCACATGCAAACAAACATGAAAAGCATGATGGCCTACAACGCAATGCAGCACAATGACCATCAAAATAACGAATATGCAATAATGGTTCCAAAGTATTTTAGATAGGAAGAAATATTTCAAATTCCAAAGAAACTGCGGGAGATGCCGCAACAGTAACTTTTAACGGAGTCATCCGCTAATGTGCATTTCAATGCAACAATTTCAGAGTGTAAAAATCATTCGCCTTGACTGGGATTCGAACCCAGATCCCTCAATTTCCGGTCGAGTGCTTTAGCCACTTAAGCTACCGAGGCGTCCTCTTCAGAGTTTATCCTCCAAAATTTCAGAGTTTAAGAGGACGCCTCGGTAGCTTAAGTGGCTAAAGCACTCGACCGGAAATTGAGGGATCTGGGTTCGAATCCCAGTCAAGGCGAATGATTTTTACACTCTGAAATTGTTGCGGAGAAATATTTCAGCTTCAGTTCATTGCGTAAACCCTGAGTGTGCCCTAAATTTTATTGCTATGGAATAACTATTTATTTCAAATAAATCAATGTACAAGTGGATTATTTCTGGACATTTTTCTTTGCCATAAAACTATTAATTTAATTTTTCAATATTATTTTTTAAGTGACGGGCGTATTAGCATGTATTTTTATTTGGCACTTTCGGTAGTAAACAACAAAGGGAAAAAAAATTATGGAAGCGAATACCAACTCCCTTTCTGAAAATTTGAAATTAAGTAGGAAATCTTGATCGTTTCACGTTTCTTCCTACTTTCACACAACTGGGTCATTTATTGCTATGCAGTTTTACGCGCAACCTTCGTCTAATGCTGGTTGATCTTTCATGCTATTTGATGCGGAGAAATTTGTTTCCAAATAGTTCAACGGTTACTTGCAACCGTTCTAGCCTTGATTTAAATACCCTATGAGCGTACAAAAGAGGGCATTTGATGTCAACAGGCTACATAAAATCAATGATTATTTGTTTTATTTCAACTCTGACGTTATATTGCGACCTCTTTCCACGTAATATAGAAATGTAATCGTTTGAACTAATTTTCAAATAGATGTTATTACTGTAACTGTGGATAAATTGTATTTTCAGACCAAGTCAACGTTGAATATCCTATCTAGGCAGTTTTCATATTTTATGTGAACAAGAAACCAAGATTTTTTTAGCTAGCTCCTCTCCTACCAAAATGAAATGCTGGATTATAATCATTAAAATAATTTCAATTAATATAAAAAGAGGATACATTTGAAAAAATGTTAATCATCATTCACATTTTTTCATAAAAACAGTATTCCTAAATGAAATTTGTTCAAAAATGACCAAAAATATTTATCCACAGGAAAACAAAATATTGATTTCTGATAACAAACTTTATACCAATCTAGCAGATCAAATTAAAATACATTTAACTTCATTGATTATGAGTATCGTAATAATGTATAGCACGTTATCATTTAAGATTTAGATGAACTCATGAACTACAAATGATTACTTCTCGTCATCCTTTGCCTCAGAACCCCGTCTTTGGGCGCCTTTATGCATATCTTTGCCCTAATTCAAAACTTCTTGAACTGATTTCTGAAATCACTACTTTTACATCCAAGCCAAGGGTCTCCATTCCAAAGTTTTATTCTTATTCTTTTTTAAAAGTTTTTTAATTTAGTGCGATATTACGCGAATGCTAAATAACGATCTGAATCTGCATCCTTTCCCATAAAAATGTCCGAATGAATCACACCTACAAAAATATATGCCCAGCCATTATATAATAAGACACATATGTCTATAAGTCCTGCCGTTTTTCACTTGAAATTTCGTCTGTTGTGGTTCTTATATCAGGTTTTAGTCACCATTAAGCTATATCTCTCGAAAAAATTGGTGGTAATTTCCCTTCTACTGGATTCTTATACATCATACCTATTTCTCTCTATCTGCCCATTATAATATTCCGGACTCCATGCCAGCATAAAATGTTTCCTTCCAAGAAACACCCCAAACCGTTTCCTCTAGCTGATCATTAGCACCTGCCTATGATATCATGTCACCAAATGAAAATAAATACCACCAAGTTTTTTTGGTTTTTCCTTTAGGTATAAACATACGATATATTCCGTCACTCACATGCTCTATGGTTACACCTTTCTGTCATAACATTTTGTGAAATACCCTTGATATATAAGACCATTTGATTTAATATTACTGCTTCTGTGCAACTATCGCTCCCATAATTTTCCCTAATAATCATACCTCTTACTACTCCGACATATCTATATTTTTACCTTCTTTGGTGTTTCCTATCTTTCTTGGCCTCAGCACCATACTAGCAGTGCTCTCCTCTACTGAGTCTTGTTCTCTTCTCCCAAAGGCGCTTCTACATAGGAACTCCTTGCTTCCTGAGCTTAAAGCCACGATTCTCGCCCGTGCGGCCCGAGTCTCGTAATTCCCAGGAATCACATTTGTGCCCATCACAATTTAGTAGAAAGAATGAATAACTGACAATTTCCTCGTTTTTTTCCTCGAGAAATTTCAATTAAATACCGTCATTTGAAATGGCCTATCGGCTGTATTTGCATCGGCCTCACTGCAGAGTTGACGCTGTATGTCCTCTCGCATGGTACCTACCCTTCGAGATACTTGGCATAAGCTTCCAAATTAGAGAAATTATCATTTCTCCCGCCGCTATTCGTGTACCCCTCTTTGTATAACCATCAGTATTATTTTCTCCTTAACCCCTCCATTAATTCCTAAAAGCTTCATAATCCTTGAGCGGCGCCATATCTTCAGAGTTAATAGCATTATTTTAATGCTTCTAGCAGGGTTCGTGTTTGGCATTAATCTAGAAGGATACTCCGATAAAGAATTTTCTTGTTTAGGACAGTTGTAATCTAAGAAGATATTTCTTCAGTCAGAAACCTTTTTTGGCATCTTCTCTCCTAGATATTTTCTTCTAGATTCTTTCTTTGCCCTCGATTCTTCTCCCCAGAGAGCAATTTAAAAAAAACTATTCCAATTATGTGAGTATGTGATTGTAATTTCGTTTTCCTGTAGCAAATTATTTCGTCACTGTGTTTATCTTCAAATCTTGCTTTTTGGTCCTCTTTTCCAATTATAAAAACTCTCTTCTCGCCCTGTCCCTCTGTTTCCCTGTGGATCCCGGGATTCCGTTCAAGGCGAATGACATTTGTGCTTTAAAAGTGTTTCATTGTAATGTGCATTAGCGGATGACTCCGTTAATCAAGCGGATGACTCGCAGCATCTCCATCACGTTCTTTGAATGATTTTTTCTCCTACATTGTGAATTTTTTTGGGGTGTCATTTAATTCAATATACTCGTTTCAGGTTCCGCAAAGACATCCAAAATTTCCTTGTTCCTTTCTTAATTTACGTACTACTACTCTTCTTTCGACGTTTTCCTTCTCCAAAACTATCTATAATAAAAAAATCAGTTTTCATTACAAATTCACGTTCAACATTCAATGAAGTATAATTCTTATTACTCGATTAATTATATGCCAGTATTCCTTCATAAAGAGTGGATATTCATTTCTCTGAACATATCAATTTTTTCTCGGCATATATAAATACCGTGAGAGTTTTTTAGTTTTTTCTGCTCGTTGCTAAGTAAGTAGCTAGAGGGCTAATATAAAATCATTATTTTCAAGATTGTTTATCCGTACATACCCCAGTTGAAGTTTCAAAATCTTGGAATTGCCGGAGCAAGATAAAATAAAACGGCATTAACATCTTTTCCTAGAGACGGTCAATTTTTTAAAGCCTTGACTCAAGCCAGTAATTGGTTCTTCAAGAGTCGTTGAAGCCTTCTTTCCATTATTTTTAATACAGCCTAAGTAATCCTCCAAGGTTCCCTAAAGTGCATCACGGTTTAATTATTTACGCTCCAAGTTACATTCTATTTTAAAGTTTTCCAGCACCATTTTCTCTTCACTTACAATTAGACATTCATTGTTCCCATTCTTTATTGATTACACTGCAATTCTCACTGTGTTCCCTTTAGTGGATCCTTACTATCCGATCTTATATCCTATTCAACCTTTCCCTGCACGAGATAGCTATGCCCTTCTCCACATTAATTCTTCATTCCTTCCTCCTCCCTGACTATCCTTACCTTCCAGCTGATCTCATTTCTTATCCTTTTATACTGCCGCCGTCCTGCAGTTCTTGAATTCTTTTATTTTGCTATCTCTTCAATTTGTAACAGTACTTCCTCCATAATCAAGGCCTTCCTCCTAACTACTCTATTCCGGAAGTTTCTTTTAACTTCTTTGCGTGCCTCCAGTGGTTTGCTACATATTTTAGTTTAGACACCATAAAGTCACTCCGTTGTGGAAACTTTCAACGTCTCCTCACATTTAAAATTTGCAATCATTGATTTGATTTTTGAAAATCATTCAAAAAGATTCACACTAACCTTTGCAAAACGCTATTCTATTCTATTGATTTTATTTTCTATTATTATCTTATACTTAAGCCATTTTTAAAGAGTTTTGGCCTAAATATCTGCTATTAAAATCAGTACTCTATTAATCTTTCAATTCTACCTACTTTTACTTAACCTATTTTTTATTCACATTCTTGGAATGACCGTTTGGTATAGTGTTCTCTACATTTCCCACTGTAGTTTTCTAATCTTCGTTTATATTTTATAATTTCTTGTTTCCTCCAATTCTATATCCATCACTTCCGTTTCCCATCACTGTAGACCTTCGTCGGCATACATGTCTTGTATCATATACCAGTCTATCATGGCTCATGAAAGTCCATTAGCTTTGACTCTATTTTAAATATGACAACTTTTATGATGCATTGTCATCTTCACTCTCATTCCTGACCTGTTTCGAAATATGACTTCGAATTTAGATCCGTCAACCCAATGTGAATACTTCAACAGTAACTACTTCAAAAATGTCATTCTTCAGGTCCGCTCAATCCTCAGATTCCCTAAAATATCAAAGTTAATGTTTCAAAATCTTGTTTTTATATTTTCCCATCATCATCAGCTCGTCACTGAATTATATTTTATGTAATTATTTTTCAGCTCACGTGAGTGATTTATTCTCAAGACTTCACCCCACTACTAAGGTTGTGACTTTCCCTCCCAAATGGATGTAGAGGGGTGATTTTCAGGAGGATTTTACTCAAATTAATTAGTGCGCAATTAAATTATTAAAATGAAATACATGGTGATCTATGTACAGCTCTATGGTATAACAATAATGTGGCGTCCGTTGCACGTGATAATACGTCTGCCGTTCAAATAATGTTTAGCGACGGCAGCAAAAATGAGTAATAGCATGAGAGTGGAATTTTATGGCTAAAAAAAATTGGCTTTTTTTGAGATGGTTTAAGGTTTTTCACACTTACCAGCATCACCCACGATATTTTATACCAAACAATCCCACTAACTAACACTATATTGGTGTAATTTAGTCGTTCGATGCTCTACCATAATAAATTACTATTTTTATGAACATGTATCAAGTTGTATCAATTTGTATTGATTTCTTATGAGGACATCTAAAAATTAAAACCATATCCGATGAAATAGGGATTATAAATATTGTCCCTTCATGTTATTTACCATCTAAACCCCATAAAGTTTAACGATAAGTTTAAATTCCGCTCTCTAATGTTAATAAAACAAATTTGATTCCTACTTTTCCCTATGTGCATGGAGGATGGTGCCCCTTTCTCCACTTTATTGACGGGCTGACTTTGGTTGGCGGAAGTCTTGCCCCAAATCCCGGGAACTCGTGGGATTTCGTTATATTCTTAGGCGAATCCGCTATTTTTCCAGAGAGCTGGACATATTCACCCTCCACTCATTGTCCACAGCTGTTCATTTACCGAGTAAAATCACGTCAATCATCTTCAACCTATCCCAGTACACATTCCCGGCTCTTTAAGCTCTGTTTGAACACATCAACTAGCTTTAAGCTGCGGGACCTCCCCTGCATTAGAAATGAAACGTTTTGCATAGCATGGGATGGAACATCGCAGAGGTGAGAGCAGTCACCGAATGCAAAGAAGAGCAGACAGAATACCATTTTAATGCATGCCAGATGTGCTCTCCTTTTACTAGTAATGAAAAAAACAGGGATGGCTGTCTCTCAGTAGTTAGAAAGTTGAAAAATACAGCCTTTGCATTTATTACGTAGTAAAGAGAATAATTGTGATTCATAATGAATTTTTACTGGCAAGAAGAAGAGCGCACAAAATAATTTAAATGAGAAACTTTTTGCATCACACAAGATTAATCAAAGTAATTATAATCATTTTGTGAGCCATCAATAAATGGTGTGATAATTAAGATATAATAATTTTACATAACTCGGGAAATCTCTACTTTTCTCATGCATCATTCATGTACGCGGCGAATCGTAATTGAACGAATAATTGCGGCCATTTTTGCGAAGAGGAGAAGAAGAAGTGGTCATGATAATTATTCGGCGAAGATGGTATTTCTATAAGTTTCCAATAACATCCAATGGCCGATTCATTTCCGGTCGTACTCACAGAGACATTTTATTACAAAGTTGGTTTTTTTTCTGGCAAGTTTCAAACTTACTAGCCGGAGTCCTTTTACAAATTCTCTCCTGGCCTTTCCCGAGAAGAGAATTAAATGCTTTCGTAGGGAACTCGGTAAAAATCAGTTAGCGTCACCAGCAACTAAAATATTGCATCCGGTCCTAATTGATTTGGAAGGAAAGATACCAGTTCCGATAACTCCCGCCCACTGGCGGGAGTTATCACAGCGCTTTGGAGAAAAATAAGAGAGAAAGAGAATTGAAGATAAAGGGGGACCCAAATGCTTCTCCCCTGCTCCATCTCTCGAAATATTGACTTCAGAAATCCACAGAAAGCATATGTGAAAGAATGAGCATCCAACTTCTCAATCGGAACTGTATTTTTCCAAGGTTTTAAATAGATCTACTTCCGTGATCTCATACCACCTTAGTGATAGCCACTGCTTATAGTGTACCGTTAATATCATGAATTCAAAGTCTGTGTTATTCTTAATTTACCGTCACATTGGACCCATTTTTTAACTCGAATAGAAAAAGTAATTGTAAGATTTCTATTACTCAATAACTTTTGTTCGGAGGCCTTACTACTCCATATCTTTACTTTATCTCCTTTCCAGCCATCTACTTCATTTCTTCTCGGATTTTTCTCTATGTTACTCTCAACTTCTATTCTCTTTTTTAATTTTATGAATTTCAATAATAAATTCAGCAGGCATTTTTTTTACTTAGAACATAACCAATGGCTTAGTTAATTTTTGTTTCCAGAAGATTTTTCTTCTTCCTCCATGACTCATATGAAATTTTTACCATGCTATCATTTTTATGTTCATCGTTTTTCTGCAGCGTCACAGCCATATCGCTTCTTCCCTTCTCCTTCCCTGTTGCTATTCATGTTCCCCTATCATTTATCATTTTTCATTGAGTACTCAACCATTTTGCCCTGAAAATAGAAAGTTTCTTGAGAAGCATAGAAGCCGTCTAAGAACTTTCTTCTTGATCAAATTACTTGCATGAAGTTCTTAATGTGTAACAGAAAACAAAATTCTCCTTCAAAAAATGTGGATGAGAAAAATAAAATCCCAAAGAATCAGCCCCTGACTGGTTAAATAGTATTAACTTTGCCGAAAAGGTAGCGATTTTGCATGCGAACTTCCGACGCCCAAGTAGCCACGCAGATCTTATACTGCGTAAACAAACTATGAAATGGTGAAAAAGTAATTTAACTATTGTAAAATAGACACATGGAGTTATATTTCTTCGAATAATTCACATGGCTAAATTGGAAAGAAGCAATAATTCAATTCCAAGATAAGAAAAGCAGGATTTCGTTCAATTGAGGAATATTTTTTATAATTTTTTCCAGTAGTTCTTACGATATCTATCTTCTTTCGTTTTTCGCAAAGGAAAGTATTCATGCATATTTTACGCAAATTGAGGAGTTTATTTTTCAAATTTGGTGCTTTGATTTATCGTCCAATATTTTTTCGGGTGAATAAAATCATTTTTCTCTATTATTTGAATATTAATATCAATGAATCATAATGTGTCATTTCCATCAGGAACAAATTAACATTTTATGTAGTTGGTACGTAATTTCGAACCTTGTAAAAGACTATGTAAATCAATTGATAGCATAAAAGTTGAATCGTTTTGATAAGGACACAGAAACAGGAATATACAACAAGAGTGCTCACTTTATTAGAATTACTAAAAAATGAAATTTCTACATTAAAATAACGATGTAGGCAATACTTGTGACTATTGAATATGAATATTAAGCTCAAAAGGAACCATTTTTAAAATATTTTATCGCCAATTTTTTTTCACTCAAATAAAAAAATATCACTCTTCAAGCATCGCTGTTCCCTTAGCGCTAGCCTGAGAATGTTCGCCACTCAGCGACCTCAAAACATTATTTCCTATAACGATCAGCGTGTATTCACCAAAAAAAACAGCCATTCTTTTCAACAGAGAATACTGCGGAGGGAGGTTGCTGTCTCCTGAATGCGAGAGGTTATGAGATGAAGTGTTAAGAAGGGGAGAATAACAATAAAGAGGATTCGAATACACGCCTCCATACCGATTAGGCGGGAGGAAATACGAACGTTTGGCTGAGTTCGATAATGATGCAGACAGGGTTAAATGGAAGTCGTTGGGGGTTTTCAGGCGATAGGATCCCTTCCGGGTGGCTTTCCATAGTTTAAGTCGATCGATGTCGGAATCTTGTCGAGGACCCTTTTTAATGGCGTGAGTGGAAGAAAAGGCGATATAATCAACATATGCGGGTCTGGTCGATTGAGTTTTGGTTTGATCGTTAGATTTGATTTCCAAACGACTGGTTACCCCTGCTTTCTATTTCATCCACCACATTTCCGGTCGAGTTCACGGGGGAATGAGAGATGTAAGATCAAATCGGGGGGTATGGAAACTCCAGTTCGATAAGTGACATAAATTTCTCCTAAATTTTATTATCAAAGGAAAATTTATACGTGATCATTTTTATTTCTGACAAGCTAATGGAATCGATTACAAACATTTCCTTGTAATGTACGTCCTGAGTGAATAACTAAAAATAACTGCATTTTCTAAGTGATTAAGACGCGATGAAAAAGGACACAGCCAGCCGCATTTACAACTACAAGGAAGAATAAGTTTAAATTGTTTTATTATAATACAGCTTATATGGTTCGGAATTGAATATTTACTAATTGATCAATTTTTTGTTTGATGGGGAGCGCTGAGTAGTGCAGTGCATGGTTTATGACGTATTTCACGAGAAGCTATAATTTCAATATGTCTTAATTATCATATAGCTGAAGCAGTTTTACGGCTACTGCTGCCTGTTAGCTTTATTATTGAATACATTTTCATTCTCTGGTCTAAAATATAGAAAAAAAATCATTCTATATTTTACATTACTTTTATGAATATTATTATATAATACGCATACGCGAGGTTAAAAATGCGGCAGAAGAAGATTTAACATAAAAAAGGAACGAACATATGCACATTCTTTTTATATTAAGAGAACCATCAAGCTTTTATCATTTCAAGTTATCCTTGAGGATACCTCGAGTCTATTATCAGTACTCTTAAACCAATTAGAAGATATTTAAAGAAGCACTAGATTATACTAAATTAGAAAATATATTTTTTCAATTTTTTACCATTAATAAAAGAAGGATCCGCGGAGTAATTTCATCGATCATGATTTATTTTTTAATCAATTATTGTTTAACAAATGAGAGTACAGTAGTACATGTTTCATAAATGTAACGTGATTTTTGTTTTGAAAAATTCATCTCCTAGATTTGATTCGTTTTCAGGGCAGTAGATATACGCTACATAGTGCGGGGTGTAAACCCGTATCAATTTTTAAGGCCATAGTTTGGGAAATGACCTTAAATTCCCCACAGGGTGTAGTTTTGGCTTTTTTATTTTTCCTGCATGCACGACTCCTGCTTTTAATCAATTTTTATTGATAGCTTCATTTCCAATTTTGAATATATTGAAATATTGGAATATTTACCGGTCCCTATGACGGCAGGGTAACGTCCTCGTCTGCCAACCCAGAGGTCGCGGGTTCGTTTCCCGCCTGGGTTGTTTTTTCCCCACCTAGGGCTTGGGTGTACGTCATTGGCAAATTTTTATATCAATGTTCAAAGTCCGATGTAAAGGTCGAAGCACTGCTGTCAGAGAAATGCAAAAAAATAATTAAATAAAAATACTTTCATGGGATGGCGGATTACCTTCAAAATTATTTCAAACTGTAATTAATCCCTTAGATGAAATTGCCAGTGAAACCGTTAAGGTAGGTATTCATTTTGTTCATTCACTCAATCAAACTGAATGGGTTCAACCAAAGCAGCCAATGATTTGATTCTATAGCGCACTGATCATAAGCCGCCCACTCATATCTCCTCATCCTCTCTGCGCCTCATAAAATTCAATCATTTTATCTTCTTGTAATGGAATTTGTTAATTGTATGTTTGAATTATTAAACCTAAAAATTGTTTTATAATTCTTTAAACTTAGCAAAATTTCATTCCTACATTTTATGCTAGGCAGAGTATGTTCATTACGAATTCCCGGAGGAATATTGGAAAAGAGTGCACAATATCGAAAACATTTCAACGTAGCAAGTCACAGAAATCTACGTGTCATGATATATTTTCACGTGCATGAATTAACATACGTAGACCTCCAGTATTTCGACTCCACTCGGGATCATACGGAATCGAAAGTTCGACGCATGCATGCTTGGACTTCCACATTTTTTCATTTTTCTAGTGATGACTCACTCTTTTTCCTTTATTTTGTTTCCTTTAAAGTCATTTCAACTTCCTTTGGGTGAAGTAATCAATTTATTTTTGGCGACATTTCATTTAAATTATTTTCATGTTTCTTCCAAATCACTATTTTACTTAATTTTCTATGAAGGTGTTGTTTTTCGTTAAGTCATAAAAGGATTATCAGGCGCAAATAATTAATATTACCGAGTTTGTTTTCAAAATTGAATTTGCAACATGCTACTTATTTTGACACAGTGGGTATGATTCCTGCTCCTATTTATTTATCGACTTAATGCGGCTAGGTTGAGACCTATAGTCCCTTCTACCACCTAACTCTTACATTAAAGGCATTACATTGAAGACAATCACATACAACAATGTCCTAGATGGAGGAAAATCCACCTAGGCGGGAATTGAGCCCGCGACCTCCGGGTTGGTTGGCGAGGACGTTACACCGCCGCCAATGCCGCCGCCAACGCCGCCGCCGCCTAAAGTAATAGGCAGCACAGGCTGGGTAAAGATAAAAAAAACTTAACACGGAAGTGTTGGATAAAAAACTTGGAGGGCAACAAACAATAAAAGAACACATAAAAAGAACCCTCACACGTTATTTCTTAATAATTTTGACGGAATTTAGCTCCGTCTTCCTCGGAAGGAACAGTAGTGCTCTACTACGTTTAAGAAATAACGTGTGAGTGTTCTTTGTATGTGTTCGTATATTGTTTGCTGCTCCCCAAGTTATATATATATATATATATATATATATATATATATATATATATATATATATATATATATATATATATATGTATATGTATATATATATATTTATATTGTGTTCGTCCTTTGTGTGTGTTCCTATCCCTTTTCCTTATATCTGTTTCTATATAAATGAGTATATATTTATATATATATATATATTTGTATACATAAATATATTTGAAATAAAAATGCTGAAATTTGAATCCGCTACGAAGCTATGCCTGCTGCACTGCAGGACAGCCATGAATTGTGAAAATTATTTTCCATTACAACAGGAAAAATACGCCCCCAGCTTTGCTTTTCATGTATTTATCCTTAAAAAATATAGTTCTTCAAGACGCTTCCTTATTGCCAGTTATCATAACAATAATAATTAATTAAACCTGCATTAATCAAAGTAAATGCCCTTGTCATACACGCATACTAAGTTTTTCCGTCATTTATTCCATTGCAATTACATCAAATTACGCATCGTGAAATCTATGATCAAAGATAATTACTTACGCAGAATTAAACGCTAATTAATTTATGTAATTTATTCAATCTTTTAAACGGCAATCAGATAATGAGGTGAATAACTATAAACTTCGAACCGAGTAGTAGAGATAAAAAAATCGTTTATTTGTTGTGCTGAATATTCCTTAGTGATATGTATCTTATAATTTATTCTAATGTCTTTGTTGCTATAAGGTTAACATTTTTTAAGTAGATACATAAAAAATTATTGTTTGTTTAGCTTGTTATATTGATGGTATATATTACCAACCTACTAAGTTCATTTGTTGGCACTTATTCTTCTCCATAATAATCCAGGGCATTAGGACAATACTACTATATCCGCATCAATAAGGGAGCTTTAGGTGGTCTCAACCCGATATTTCTAAGCTATTATCTAAGCTAAGCTACTATCACCTAGGTAGATACGGCATCTGATATCTATCACCGTATGGTGGGCATTAATCTTTTAGGCTTCACTTTTTACTGACGGATTTTAATCTTTAGCAGTAAACTAGGACGGGGTATTTGAATCGGAAGGTCCATTCAAATAATTCTGCATTCATACCAATCGCACGGACTCATGGATAAGTACTGTTCTGCTTGAGTGAGATTAATTCTCGTTTTATAATCCAAAATGTGGAGTTACAAAATTCTCCAAAATAATAACGAAGAAACATTCAGTTTGATTCAAAACACTAAACAGCACAGTGTAACCACCCTTCAATGTAAGCAAAAGCGGTGCTGCAAGGATCGACAATATTTCGCCAGATAAGTGCAGTATTCCGACTGATTAATGGACCGTGTTAGAACGGTCGGAAGCAATGTGTTTCGGGGAAGATGGGGGAGATAGGACGGGGAGAAGGTTTGATGAGGTAGGGGATGCGGGGTGTTGCGGGAAGAGAATTTTGGGAAGGGCCGACGGAATTATGATGTTGATCGCGCTAACGACGTTCGGAGAATAGAGGGAGGGGATCTGGTTAATGCAGCATTTTGGTGTGTTGCGCAGGGCATATCCTGATTCAATAAATTCGCGTCCTGATTCATAGATGTCATGACCTCTTTACACACCGGACGTATCTGCTTCTCAAAATCCTTCTTCCAGGATAATTTTTTTAGATATTTTCATGAGACCCCGAAAGATGATGTTATTCAGCGATATCATTGAGAATAAATTAGAATTCATCGCTTAAGATCATCTAAAAAGTGAGTTTATTTGAAAATGTTGACATAAGGTTAAATGGAGATAATTCGGTGGATCTACGAGCTCAACCGAAAAATGGATCGGATTCATATAATTCAAAAAGTTCGTTGCCCGAAGAGGTGATATCCATGGTAGATTAAATGTAAAGGCATCCGTAATGAATAAAATTATGTGAAAGGTTCTTAGATTACATTCTTAAGTTATTTTAACATTCTTGGAGTATCAGTGGACGATAAAAGATTTTACTATCACGTTTTCAAACAGAAATAGGTATAAAACTAGGTGGCATCAGTATAAATGGGAACCAGAGTTTCGGTTTGAATGCTATGAGCTATGAATTATTTGAAACATCAAGTCAAAACTTACAAGTATATATTTGAAACTGCCAAAGTTTATCATGTAAGTTGTTCCTTAGCAGTCAGTATTATTAAATTTTATACAAAATGTCCAAATATGCAGATGGAAGAAAATTAGTTTAATTGCAATGAACCTTCCGTAACGGTAATGAAAAGTAAACTATTTATTTTGGCAATTAAATTATTTCAGTTTACATATTCACTAGCCATGGATATTTACAAATTTGATTCTGATACGATTCTGACACCTGCATTTCGGATGAAACAAATATAAGGAAATATTTACCGGAAGTATAGAGTCACTGTCCGAGAACCTATAGCAAGAATAAATTTATGAGTTCAAACCTGAAATTCGGTTAAGCAACGCTTAATATCAAAACATTATATGTAATATTATATGATATGATCTTTTGTTATCATAAAGTACTTTTATTCTCACCAGGCAGCATTATCACAACATGTCCCGAAGTAACTTAGATTTATACTTTTGCTAAGCAAAATTACTATTCTTTTAAGTGTTTTCCTTCCTTTCAACGACAGCAAAGCCGCGATTATTCCGTATAGCATACCAAAACTTTAATTCTAAAGAAGTCCTTTCAACAACCTCCACATAACTATATTTTAAGAAAACGAATGTTTTTCCGTTAATGACAGCAGAGAGCCGTTCACCCTTTCCACAAGTTTTTCCAATTCCCCAATTCCTTTCAACTTTACGACCAACCCTTTCCAGAGGTTTCAGAAGACAAATTAAAAGTTAATCAAACAAAAATGTTCCTGTCGGACGCATTAATTCTATTTTTTCGAAAATTAAAATAAACAAAGTAGTCTCCCAACGACTTAATAAAGAGTCCTTTAGGGAAATTTAATTGAAAAAGGTCCGGAATTGAAGGGAAAATTTTTCAGCTTCGTGTCCTCAAACGGAAGGATGGAAATCCACCAAGCCGAATTCTCGAGGAAAAAAGAAGTCAATCTTCGAACTAAAATCACTCCCCACCCTAACCGCCACGCGGGATCACCGCCATTTCCCCTCCCTCTACCTCCCTCTCTCAACTCTCGCTCTCCCTTCCCCAATCCGTGGTCTCCTTAATTTCCGCCGGCAGCACTATTCCCGCGAATACTCGCTTTCCCTCCTTCGTCCCCACATCCTTTCCAATCACGACTCCCTTGGACTTCCCACTTCCCTTCTCTCTCTTTCAAAAACCCTAAACCTCAACCCTTCCACTTCCTCGCCCGCTTGCCCCCCCTCGCTACGGCGGAATCCATGGTAAATCATTTCCTTCACGATTAAAGCACAAGACACGTTGAGAACCACCCCCTACTCTCACAAGTCTCCTCCTCCCCCCTCCACATCTTTTGAAATCCTCGGGCGGTATAAACGGCAGTAGTTGCGTCTTACATGATGAAATCACACTCTCGATCAATCTTCGGCTACGTACGTGGGGACGAGGGTGGAGATCGGAGGGGAAGGGGGTGTGGGCTGCTGTGTCTCCACCAGCGAAGCAAAGCCCTCACGGTGTTTCCTGCGCGTCACACGTGCCTGACTCCGGAAATCGATTCTTGGAAATAGCAGAAACCCGTGGTGTGGGCAGTCTTCCGCTTTCCAAGACGACGTCGTGCCTTTTTATTTTCTTTCTCTTTTCAAGCGGCAAAGGAAGTTGTCTCGGCGGCTTCGTGATGTTTGCACTCCCATGATTAGTCACTTTTAAAGCTTTTCCGTTACACCACAACGCCTCTCATGTTGTTCCTTCTCCTGAATTAATCATGGAATATAATACACTTCCTAGTTGCAATCTCGCTTCAAGAAATCAAAATGTTTTCCCATTAAATTGAAGCCTTATTTGGAACTACAATGGAAATATTATCTCGCAGAATGGTGTTTAGGTTAGATTGGTTTCCTTAAAATTCCTCAGAATAAATTCAATAGGTAAATTTCTCATTACAATACACATGCCTTTTTAGAGTTTCGTTCCCCTTGAAGAATTCTTGAGTAGTCAGGTGCAAATTGTCCTTACTTATATTCTAAGGATAAATCAGAAGTTACTTTTTAGTCTCCTCTAATGGACGATGTAAATTTTGTCCTTGTGTATTCAAACGTTACTGCCGATTAAACTCGTAAACCAAAAGTGTTTTCAAATTGTTAACTCCGTTCAACGCGTAAACCTCCTCTACTAGAGCGAGATTTGAGAGAACTTTTGAAGGAAAAATAAAAGGTGTGATCTACTTTAAATATTTTAACATGGTATTTTAAATTCTTCCAGGTCTATAAAATTACATTAATTATTTTCCAAAACATTATATGAATAATCGTTAATTGAGGTGATATTTCTGCATTTCTTTTTTGGCTGCGTATATGCAGTAGAAAATAGCACTACTTCAATATTGAGATCCATCTTATTTGAGTCTTGCTTTCAAATGTATTAAAAACTGGGTGGTCAAAAAGGCATAATTTCTGATATTTTATTATGCATAATTATAGTTCGCTAATTATATAATATCATAGATTGTACGATCTGGTACAATATTAGATATCTAATACGGCCAATACGCTGTTTGGCTCGAACTCAATCATAAACATGATCATTAGAAAATTACAAATTGATCTTAACGAATTATACCCTTCTAAAAATATAAGCTTAGTAATCAATAAGTTATGTCTCTAATTCTTAGCTCATAGAGGTGATGCTTAGAGGAAATAATGGCTTCCCCTCCCGTTATGTATTTGTCTTCGTTATTCCTTTCCCAGAAGTTTTATGTTTTCATAATAATATAAGAATATCTGTTGCCTTAATTGACTTAATTATTGGAATAATATTTTGTTTCGCGTATCTCGTGTGTGTCTTGGGTAAACAATTTGTAAAGGAAATTTGAATCAGATTGTTCACCACACTTTTAAAATATAATTTGCATCCTGAATTCCTCTTGTGTTACAAGGCGTATTATCAGTAATGACTAATGATAGAGTGAAATATCTCAGGAATTATATATATATATCGATATATATTGATTGAAATTATATTTGGGATAATGTTTTCCGTAGTTAAGTAACAGATAAATTTAAAAATGCACATTTTTAGAAAGAATGTGATGCTACAGTTTATCGTCCCTAGACAGGCATCCTCGGGGAATTGCCAAAAGATCTCAATAGGAGTATTTTTTGTTAAAATCTCCGCGCCAATGGAACGAGTGAAAATAGATAAAATAAAATCCTCAACCTACCATACTCTTCGAAATAGACTTTCAACATGTAACAAAAAGATATAAGGTTCAGATGAAAATTGTTAACGGACAACTAAGCACCATTATTTGACGCTTTTGAAACTATAATTTACTACGTCCCATCACGGTGCACTCAGCATGCGAGATGGTCATAACCACGCAAGTAAAATGTGTCGCTGGCAGAGAAAATGAAGCTTCATTTCTCCTTCTCATTTTATGCGCTTGAAAAAAATATGGGTCTTAAATGGGATGAAAAGAATTTCCCACCTGCAGAAGACATAGCGAGTTGAGAGATTAAAGTGTACATAATTTTGAGTTCTTGAGCGAGCTGCTCTAAATAATCTCCAAAATTATTCAAACTCCTGGAAAAAATACCGCGCTGACAACGTATCAGCGGATAATACAGCGCATACACTTCTCAGGAACTTCTAAGACGGGGTGATATCAAAGGTGGCAAATGCGATGGGAGAAAAAATGTGAAAATAGACAAGAACCAGAGTTGTGCAAATCCTTTCGCGTTATTCAAAACGAATGCGCACCAAAATGACCACTGTATTAACTTCCACCGTGAAGGAGGGAGGAATTTTTTTAATGCATATCAAAGCGTGGCTATTCATCGTCCACTAATGCCCGGACGGAAACGAACGGATCGAGCCGCACAAGCGTGATGTCAATCGATCTTATGCGCAGCGTTTCAATCAATGATTTATGTGATAATCGAGGGCTCTCTCTCCGCTTTCACATTTCAACGGCCTTAATTCTAGGCTGGTTCCTCTCTCGTCCGGGTTTTGCTAGTGTGCCCCTACCCCCGAGGTGTTTCCCGAGCTGCCGCGGCGACGTCATGCGTTGCAAACATTTTTAAGCCCCTGATGGAGAAAATGCGAAGAGAAAAACCTTGAGTGTCGAAAAAATAAAATTTATTAATATTCGAGTGAAGAAAGAAGGCCTATTCAATTCCGACATTTTCCGTCGAGCATTAAACCATATTTTCAATCAAAATTTCGCACGTTATTTAATTACACATTCCCAAGTTTCTTAATAAATTACTTTCAACACAAAGCGGTACAAAAATTAGCTAGGCCTAAGTTGAGAGAGCTCTCTGGAAAAACTTTTATAGCTCCTGTGAATTAAAATTATATTTATTTGGGGTAATTATCTGCAATGAGGTAGTGAGATGAATGAACCTAAACGTGAAATAGGAGGTTGAGTGCAACTTCTGTGCAAAAAGATATTGAATAAAGTATTCCATTGATCCTAATGATTTTTAAACTAATAAATTTTATTTTAAACTTCTGATAACGCTGTTTAGATTGAAAATCAAAAACTACGGTAGAAACCAAATAAAAAGTACGATGGTGATGGTTAGTCGAGGGGACAGCCGTGGATAGGGACATAATCAGGGGATGAGTGCCTATTTTAATAACAGATACACATCTATGAAATTTTATGCTTATCCATGTGTATCCAAAGAGCGTTCTTTACACGATTATTAGTTTTCTTCCTAGTTTATGCTAGCTTGAAGAAGCTAAGCAATGCAAATGACATCTGCATAATTTTTCTGCTCATGTCCAGTGCAATTTGGGTAACAAGTAGTTCATTGCTTTAGTGCTCTTGACATCTGATGCAAAATAAATTTTAAAATACTTCTTAACAAGTTAAAAATTACTCGTTCACCCTAGATATTAGTTTTCCATAAATGTTGTGAAATACGTTACGAGCATTATCTTACGAAAAAAGTGTAATATTCAAATAGAGTTTTGATTTCATAAGCGGTGAAAAAAGCTCTTCGGAAACAGTAACTTCTTTCAATTATAGGAGACTCAAAGCTTGTGATCGTAAATGCAATGGAAAAACCTATTGGGGAAAGAGAACAACTTCAAAGTCTATCACGCACCGAGTTTTATCGGTTGGATGATCATTTGGTTAAGTCCAATTTCCAATTCCAGCTGTGACACGATTCCACAGTGATCTGATGGTTTAAGGTTTATGGAGCGAATAGACAACAGAAGTTGAAGCGCCAAAATTACAAATTCCACCGTCATCATCAGTGGTTAATGACTAAATCGATAAAATATGCTGAGACATCTGGTGATAAATTCACCCAATTGGAATCAATGAGGTAGGTCAACAGATGGAATGCATCGAACATTAACATGCCGCTTCCACAGCGTGAAATTGGAAAACGTTTGAGCACGAGGAAGAAATATTTATCTTTGGATTTGGCAATGGAAATTTTAATTTACAATACGCTACCAACGGAACCCTCGGGCAATGGTATTTATCGTCCTCAAGTATGAGCACTACGCACTATGAGCACTACGGGGTAAAAAAATACGCATATCAAAAAGTTCTCAATCAGATATTTCCTGATTAAATATCTCAAACCTTTGTTCCATAAAAAATTCAGAGATGGATTTCTTCAAATTGTTCTCATTGTTCATCACAGCCAACACTCTGAAGAAGGATGACACGATTAAAAGAGAGAGCTCAACCGTACCTGCATATCAACACATTTTTTTGTATTTTGCTGGGAATGCGTTTCTACTATGGCAACGTCCAAATATTAATTAAAAATGTAAGCATAATCGATCAACTTAAAATGCATGCACAAAATATTTCAAAAGGTGTATAACCCGAAAGTCTAGACCCTTACATTTCATACTTGAAACATTAACTTTTTATCCAAAATCACGGATACATTCACGTGATTTTAAGGCACATGTGTGTCATAATTTCTGCCGGATAGCATTGTTTTCAATCACGTTATTTCAATAATAATTATGGTTTAGTGCTTTTAATGAGTTTTAGACGAAGATTCTAAAAGAACTAAATCGTTGATGGTAATGCCAAAAACGTCTACGCTGACACCAACGGAGGAACAAAAAGCAAAAAAAGTTTTATTATCAATAACTATCACTACACAAAGTATTGTTTTGGATTTTTTCAATGGCTCTCCTTTAAAAGGGTATTGACAATACTTGCAGTAGTTCATATGTTTATGGGGATCAACTCTTTACGCAGAAATTTTCCTCTCATAAACTTTTCCGCCAGATATTTAAGCGTTGACATCAGTGGTATTGAGGCGCGATTCTTGGAAATAACTGAAAAATTAACATAAGAACAGAACTCTCCTGTGTGTATCATAATCCACTTAAAAGACTGAAATTTAATTACGAGTGAAAAGAAAATAATTATATATTTAAAGTAGAAAAAGAAGTAAAATATTTCGTATTTTCATTTCAAAAGACCAGTAACTGATTTATGTTGATCCTACCTAACTGGAGGGTGATTCAATTAACGAAAGGAATAATTATTTGGTTCGGGCAAAACCTGATCAATCCGCAAGAGTGTAAATTCTGAACATAAATCACGTTAGGTGAGAAATACTACCGGGCAAAATACATCTTCAAGAAACGTAAATCATACTTTCTTCGAATAAACCACAGAAAATCATTTCGGGAAAATATAGGAGAAGCCCTTTGAGAAGCCAAGTGGATGGAGAATAGGCAATTGCCATCCCTCGTCCTTTTGCTATCGAGAGATCTCGGCCGGAGAAAAATGCGATACATTGTGGCCGGCGATGATGCTCATACAGTCAGTCTGACATTCTATTATGCC
Source organism: Hetaerina americana (assembly GCF_022747635.1). Taxonomy (NCBI): domain Eukaryota; kingdom Metazoa; phylum Arthropoda; class Insecta; order Odonata; family Calopterygidae; genus Hetaerina; species Hetaerina americana. Next base: position 57,781,776 of record NW_027286070.1, read on the forward strand.
TTGGTGACCTATGGCCCCCGGGGGAAATGGGGAAACTGAGAATAAAGCGAAGAGGGAAGGGAAGGAGTGTGACGTCGCCGTTTTTCACTGACACGCGTGCACTTTCTCAAAGACGTCCCCTCCTCCGGACTCCGCGGCACCCGGTTCTTATCCTTACCTGACCTCCCATCCGCGCCACCACCCTCCCGCCCAAAACAGGGAAACCCACCTCGAGTCACCCACCCGACCCCCCTCACTCTTCCCTTTTCCTCACTCCTGACGCCCTGCGACCTGGTTCGGGCGCTTTGTCTCTACCACCGGCCCACTCTCCGTCCCACTCCCTCGCCCATCCCTATCTCCTCTGAAACGAATCTCCATTATTCATGTCGGAGAGGAGAGATCGCTCATTGCCCTCCTCCGCCTCCACCCAGTAATGCCCATTCCGGAAAGTATGGGTCAATATGCCACTCTCCAGGCGGTGCAGTGGGGCTCGTGCAGCGGGAGGATTTGACCCAAATCGACGTTGATGTTTCTTAAATGCTTCGATGAGGGGGGGGATGCGTGTGTGTGTGTGGGTGGAGTGGGAGAGAATATGGAGGCTGCGGTTTGCCGCCACCGCCGGGGGGTACGTCGAGACAATGTAGGGACGTCACCCCGCGAGACCTGTTCGTGCGCTCGTGAATATTCATGCCTCCGCGCGTCAGTTGCAAAAGCGATTGATATCATCTTACCGCAAAGGCGATCCGCGTTCAAAACTTTGGCTATTCCGCGAGTGGCCCAGATTGAATAGAAACATTTTTCAAACGACCCAAGCCAAAGAGGGTTACTTACTCAACGACGGGTCTTGGAAAGATATCAACTCATGCATCCGACAAGTACATATTTAGAAAAAAAACCCATGGTTGCGAATGGCGACTCTTTGAAGATAAAAGTTAATGTCGGCAAGATAATCCAAATAAATTGAAAAATGATATTATTCCATAAATCCGACTCAGGATTTATTTTCAAGAGTTCGTTTTATATTTAAGTTCAATCACCCATTTCTTACTAATAAACTTGGAATTACACTTCAGTTTTTTCTTTTCGGCAATTCATATTATAATTAGTAGTCACAATATTGCTCACTACATTCTCACCGACATAAAATGCTAAACTGAATTTATCTGGATGTCTTGAAATTTAAATTTTCCATAGCAAATACGAATGATGAGATATTTTTAGGCATAGGACACTAATAACCTTAAGTACCTCTTGGGTGCTCATCCTTGCTGCATGATGTCAAAAATTAAGATTACCAAAATGCGATTGAGAACTAATCGTCGGTCCGCATGATCTACGAAGAAATTTAATTTTTGAACCGAATTTATATCTGTCAAGTCAAAGTAAATCTTCTTCCTCTAAAATCCCATCAAAGTGAATATAGGCGTAGTGAAATGAATAGAAAAAAAAACGCTTTTCGATTTTTCACACTCCTTAAGCATCATTTCATATGGAAACTTAATCTTGCATCCGAAGCGTTTTATCAACGACTTATCCGTTTTGATGAAGTCCATCAAAAGATTGGCTATGACGGAAATTTAAATTAAAAATCTTGGCCAAATTACAAATTTTAGGCAAATATCTTATAGAAACTCCTTTTACAAATGATTAAAAAAAGAAATTAGGGAATAATCTATCAAGGGGATTAAAATAAGCTCGTAAGAAATACGCACGTGAGAAAAAGAAATTTTATTCATTAAAAATGATTTCATATAATTTCTATACGTGAAAAAATGACAACATTCATTGAAGCAATTAATTTACTCAAACAAAGCGACGTCGTTGAACTGCATTCGCCGTTGCGAATTATGGAAATTGCGTAGATTTGTCGTCAATGAGACTTTAACGCAAAGATTTTAATTGATATATGCCTTCTACGCCAAGAACGTATTTTGGATCAATATACGAGGGTCATCCGGAAAGTAGTACCCGTTCGTGCCGCATGAAGTGCTGACGACGCGAGTAGCCGCTGGACGAGGTCAGATAGCTTCAGTGGCTTGTCTGCCTTCTCTGAGCCAAGTTGCGTGACGCTAGCATTGCCTGTGTTGTTTCTGTGATTGTTTACAATGTTTAAAAAAATTGAGAACGCCGCCAGTTGTGAAGTGAGGGCAGTGATTAAATTCCTCAATGCAAGAAACGTTCGCCCATGTGATATTCATCGCCAATTAAAGGAGGTGTATGGAGACAATGTAATGGACGAGTCGTCTGTTCGGCGGTGGTGTCGCAACTTCAACATGGGGAGGGGGAACACACACGACGATGAGCGTTCGGGGAGACCGTCTGTCATTACAGACCAACTGGTGAGCTCAGTTGACGAATTCGTGAGGAACGATCGGCGCGTCACAATTGATGACATCTGTGAGCATTTTCCCAATGTTTCTCGAACAATTGTTCATGAAATTGTTAAACACCATCTGCATTATGCAAAAATTTGTGCAAGATGGGTCCCTCGCGTATCTCAATGAGCTGGCGGCGAAGGACTATGCAGCAGGAATACAGAAACTTGTCACGCGTTATGACAAATGCCTTAATTTGCTTGGAGATTATGTTGAGAAGTAGTTTAAAGTATCCTCTTTCAAATAAAATTTTTTATGTTTGTTAATATTTACTTTTGTGTCTTTATTTCACGAACGGGTACTACTTTCCGGATGACCCTCGTAAATATCAAGATCACTATCAGTTTCCCCAAGAGCGCCCACACCACGATAGTTTCACACTGAAAACGAGGTGGTCCCAAATTCATTTTTCTTACCTACTAATTCATACAGAAGTTCATTATCCAGCACATTATTGGGAAAATAAGTCAATAGGAATCAGATTATTTTTATTGCGTACATCGGTGAATATGTGATAAAATTTATTATTTCTCATCAGAACTACCAAGCTTAGTTAGAACAGGAGAATGAATATTTCGTTTGAGTAGTTAATGGGCGTTGTATTTCTAGCAAACTTAATGCGAACCGTTCTTGCAATTGCAATAAAATTCTTCCACTGAGTTGTCATCACTATAGTATAGGTCCGAAAACTTGATTTCTCCAATTTTTATTGGAATCTTTTGTAGAATATTTGGTTTAAATTCTCAATATTTCAACCTCCATAGCGTATTTAGATGATTCCTTCTCTTCCACATCGCAAGAGGATATGCTCTAATGCTCTATCCATTTTATTAATTTTTCTCAAAGAAGACACCTGAAAGATTCGTCTTTCATGAGTTATCAGTAACTACTAATGAGGATTCACTTTCTTGAGTTCATTGCACAGTGCTTCCATTACATGAAACTACCACTCTTTCAATCGAAAAACTGCTGCGAAAGAATTCAGAATTAATTTTTTTTTAAATTACAAGATTATTCTGGTTCATCGCCATTCCCATGTCCCAAAACAAGGTACATACTAAACGACGAGGGATCCAGAAATAAAATAATAAACAGAGACTTGCCTTTTTAGATGACACCAAATATGTGAAAACAATATTTCTGGAGGGTTAAATTAGCACACTCTCAGAGATGTAATTCCAAAAGAGTGTGCACGGGACGTGTGAGCATCATTCGACGCGTAAGAGAGAGAGAAGGGGGGGAAGAAGGGAGACGGAAGGGAAGTGAAGTACTAGGGGCGGGAGAGGTGTTCATCTCCGTCGGAGTGGAAAAGGTAGGAGTGGGGAGAGCCAATGGCGGTGGGAGTGCCAAGGGGTGGACAGGAAGGGTGTAGGGTTTAGGTCAGCCGGTGGGAGAGGGGGACGAAGTGAGTCCACGAGAGCGTAAAGCGTTAAAGGGAAGAGAAGGGCCCCAAAATTGGTTGATGAGGTATTGAAGGGAGTGTGGAAGACGAGAGAAAATGCGAGAGGATGGCCCTCAGGAGATAGAAAAAAAAATACCCGGTTATGATGTGAAGGGGGACAAGGGATGGAGAGGGTTTAAGAGGGTCCCAGGGTGAGAGAGAAAGAGGAGGGCTACTGGGAGGAAAATGGATCCTGAGAAAAGAAAAAAAGAGATGAAAAAAAAAAATATATATAAGCCTTACCCTTTATCCTCCTTTTTCCCCACTTTCTACTTCCTGCACCCTTCTCGCAAATATGAACCATACCTCAAATTCCTATTTCCATCCTTACTCTCGCAGTTTTCACCCTCCCCAATGCGAACCTCACCTCACTGACGCAACTCCCTCTCCCGTTCCTCTAAATACCCTTCCTATTCCCCTCGAAACCCCCACCTCCCGCCGCATATCCGCCCTTTCCGAAGGCTGAATCAGTATTTTTTTTCCTTAAACCAAAATAAGCGCCAGACGAAATGTTTGGAGCGAAAATGCCCGACCGTACGGAAGATGAGACCGGTCCACTACGTGCCGCTGAAGTGAAACTTGAGTGAGACGCAGACTAGAGACCAATTCCTATCCATTTTGAGCCCGTGTTGACGCGATTTCGATATTTTGTGCTCTTTCTCTCTATGGTTTATTCTAAATGAATCCGGCAGCAAAGTGTTGATTAATTGGATGGATAGTGGGATGAGATGTGATGTGCTAACAAACATGTATGATTTACTGAGCAAATACCATTTTTTGAATCGCGAGTGGGTACATATCGAACGCAAGCTAAAATTAATCAAGTCTGAATATTTGAGTGCATCCATGTGATACCCATGGATACAATGAAGAATTTCCGTCACATAAAAGGTATGTGGGCATTGAAAGCCTTCTTACATAATTAAACCCTTTCGACGGTTATTTAAGAGTATCTTTTGAAATTTGATACCCAGAAAGGACGTAAAGTATTCGTACATTTCCTAATTCTAAAGTCTTGTCATTTAATTAAATATTATAAATATCATATATCATTATATAATAAGTACAATAGCTGGACTGGACTCACTTGGTCAGTCATCTGAGAGATTAAGATAATTTCTGAGGGCATTAGAAAATCAGAGCTATAAAGGTGGGGTAAAGGTCAATGTAAACAAAACAAGTTTTATGACGTTTTCAAAAAGTATTGAGGCTAAGTTCAACGCTCAAATTTGAGGAAGAATACGAGAACAGGTAGAAAATTGCATCTTTTTAAGATATGTTTTGGACGAAGAAGCTTTCACAAAGAGTTGGGAGTCAATGACGGGGGCGCTGATTAAGGATAAGAGATTTTAGCAAGAAATGATTAGTAAAAACTTCAATATGGAGCGTGACTTTTTAAGGCACGAAAATTTGACTATAAAAACAAATTGATTAGTGTCGATTTGAGGATTTTGAGATATATATCATCATTACTATATTAATCTCGTTTCAATTGGGCAATTTTCCTGGTGGCAACGGTCAAGTCTGGTCAACGGTCACTCCTGCAATACACATACATATATACACAAGAAGAACAGATATGAGACAAAATGCTCTCATATACAATGACAATTTAAAATTACCAACCGCACCTTTACCATCATACAAGGGCTAGGTTCACACCATACCTACAACGAGTGTTCAAAATCCGTTAACCCATCAGTCACTTTTGCAAGACAACTTCTCACAACAGGGGAAGACGTCAGGTAAGCGAAGGAGGAAGGAATAGAATAGGCACGTTGAATAGAATGGAGAGGGAGAAAAGGAGTATGCGGAATTGAATAGGGACTTACTGCAGTGTCCGACGTTGCAATTCAGTTGGGAATGGAATGCTGGAGACTGATGGGCAAGATAAAAAGAGAAGGGAAAATAATAGGCATATTGAACGTAATGAAGGAATGTAGAACATAAGTGAAATTGAATGTTTTGGAATGGGGGGTAGTTTCTGTCTCGCGGTAAGGCTGAGAAAATTTGGGGTATTATTGGGGGTTTTGGGGTCGTATGAGTCTATTTAAAACCTAATAATCGATAAAAATATAGACTAACTGGAAAGTAATGATTTATTAAAGCCGAAACACTTTAAGTAAGTTTTTAGCACCCAACATTTTAACTTGAATATACTTGCAGTTACGTACATTAACGCATTATTACCTAAATATTAGGTGCATAATGAACCCTACAGAATTTATAATTTATGTTCTAAGGATTAGACTCTTAGACTCTGATTAGAATTATTTTGATTCTAAATTACAGGTGTGCCACATATTTTAACAAAGTACCGCTTTATCTCACTAACAATAGTAAGCTCTTTAAGAGAAAGATATCATTATTATCATATAAAAAGCGATAACTTTGTTCATCTCAGTAGGAAGATGTCCACGAATCTAATCTTTAAAATATTTTGCTGCATTGGCCTAGAGAGTTTATTTCATCCATTGCCTAGGATTGATTTTCAGTCCTGGGCCGAAGAAAACCGAGAAAAGATTCGGAAGGAGCGTGGATCTCTCCTTCTGTAACTATGTTTTTGTCTGCCGTTTAGGATGTGAATTAAAATACTATTTGAAGTCACGTTTTTTGCAGTATGTCTATTCTTTCCTAAAATTTGCTGAAGTTCTTAGTCATAATAACAACACTAAGCGACGATAAATAATATACTCCTTTGAGCAAACTACCATTAACATCAAGGTAAAAGGTTTCGATAAAATAATGTACTAACGGGTAGAGCGTGAAATGCTAAGGGGAGAAACAGACGTCCACAGTTGTAATCTCACATAAATCTTACAAAGCGAAATCTAAAGTAGCGACAGAGATGATATAGAACCATGCCAAATAAAATAGTGGATTAGAACGACATTGAGGGAAGGGAAATTATAAAATAAAAATCTGGAGATGGAGTGGGGAAATGCAGATAATTTTGGAATGTACGAGTTAAGATAGAAGGATTTCGGGGACTCCGGAATGATGATCATAAAGTAATATACAGCAGGGGGAAGAGAGTCCGCGAATAGTGGCAAACGGTATTTAAAAGCGTAGTAACCATTAAGCAGGAAAAGCATAGAATATTATCATTGGTGTAAGTACAAGCTGATATAATTATGATGATATTAGACGATGTAGTCAGACAAAGTTACCGGGGAACTACTCACTAGTTAAGGAAAACGCGGGAAAAAGAGATTTAAAATGTTGATTCATAGAATTTATGAGGAAAGTACACTACCGAATGACAGGAAGATTCGTCAGATTAAAGTTAGTTCCCATCTAGAGTAAAGAAAGTCAGCCATGTGTGAATGTTATAGAAAAAAATCGTGATTTCACACACGGCGAAAATTTTACTGAATATCATCAATAAGAGGATGGACAGGAGGGAAAACGATTGCTTAGGATAACATGATCATTTTGGGTTCAGAAATAGGAGGCGTCCGTCATTCGATATCAGTAATGAGGTCATTAATAGGGAGGAAAATAGAATACAGTCAAGTTTTATTTGCTTTTGTGGAGATTAAAAGAAGAAATTGATCGGATGAATTGAGTGGAATTAATTGTATTGTAGAAAATACGAGTAGATTGTAAGGATAGGAGACCTAGCAACAGCCTGAACATGTCACAGACTGCTCAGGTGCGGGTAGTGAATGAAGAGTCGGAATGGGCATTAGCAGGAAGAGGAGTTAGAAAAATATGTCCATTATCACCAGGTGCGTACATGTATGTGAAGAAATGTTATGAATTTAATTGGAGTAATTGGAAATAGGAATAAAAGTCGGTGGGGAATGCATAAAATCCTTTAGATTTGCGTATGAGCAAACTTTAGTCAGTCACTTAGCCAAGCATTGCTGAGAGCATTAAAAAGTCAGTTTGATGGGTATGGGACGAGAATCAATGCAAAAAAAACAAAGGTCATGACGCTTTATAGAATTTGGAAAGCTGAATTAAAAGTTAAAATGGAAGATCAAAAACTAGAGCAGATGAAACAGCTTGCGTAACTTGTATCTTGGATCAAGATAGTTACAGTAGCCATCATATAAAAAGAAGAATTGTGTTAGGCAAAGAAACATTTACCAGGAGGGCATTGATTACAGCGACATTATGTCCTAATGTTAAGAAAACACTTAGGTGCGAATCTTTGTTTTGTACGACTCATAAACCTGGCTGTAGCAGCAAAATGATATGCATGCAAATGAAATGAACGCATAGAAAATCAAAAAAATAAGTGCCAGGCATGTTAGGGGAGGAGAGGGTATTGTAGGGATAAATCCAAAGAGTTAGGATAGTAGTTGAATTCAGTGCATTTTGATTGGCGGTGGCAGGTAGAAGACAATGATATAAGGAAGAGCATGAGGCAACCGAGGAAGAGGTAGGAAAAGGAGAAGCTTGCTTAACAGAATGATGGGAGGAAGGAAGTATGTGGAATGGTTTATTGTAATATCGGAGTTAGATAGGGCTTTGTCATTAAACGCAAAAAAATGTATCGTTGGTTAGCCTGAGTGCATTCAAAACCTACCTTATAATACCTATATCATAAAACCTACCTTATAAGTCAATAACATAATTCTTACGTAACGCATTTACCATTGCACACCACCTCCGATTTATATTTCAGTATACGTGTGCATGAGTACGTAGATATACATATGTAGGTTTATTTTCCTTCTGTATGTGTGTGTACATATATATGTGTGTGTGTATATATACATACATACACACATATATGTATATATATATATATATATATATATATATATATATATATATATATATATGTATATGTGTGTGTAGTGTGTGTGATTGTGCGTGTATGTATGTATACATGCCTGTAAATAAATATATATATGAACTAATATCAAAGACATGACTAAAATCTGATCAAATATTTATTTCTCACGCCGTATCCACACTCTGCGTCCTTCTTTTTCTTTGTCTCGCAAACGCCACCATCGACTCACTCTCTCCGACTAAACCCTAGCCCCCGCGTTACCCCTCTTGACATTCGTATGTTTTTTAAGTGCTTTGTCTTGCTCCTGCCAGTTGGGTCCGGGGACGTTCTGTCATCCCTCAGACACGCCCCGTCTCGCAAAGCTTTGGCCCCGCCCCTTCCCTTGCACCCCTTCCCCTAACCTTCATCGCCATCGAAACCTCCAGCTCACCGCTCCCTCCTCCTGGACCCCTCCCTACTCTCCCCTCTCCTCAACCTCCCGGATCAATCCATCGAAACCCTTGCGGGCTTCAATAAACTGACAGGACACACACACATCCACACACGGACACGGACACAAACACATGGGGGTGGACCAACGTGAACGTGGTAGGGAGGGTTGGGGGTTCCGCGATGGGCCGTACGGTCTCAGAGGACTTTGGGGAAGCGGGGGGGACGAGGTCGAGGAATAGGTATGGGTTCGGTGTGTAAATGCCAACGGGCGAGGATACCCCTACCTACCACACGAGCAACGCTACCCGGACACAAACCACTTCGCTCCGACGACTTCATACCAACCCTACTATTCCGAGGGATGCCCTTTCTGTGGGAACCATTTCACTCTCCTCCTCCTACTAGCCCGCCTCAAAACCTCTTACCCCTTACCCTCCCTTCCAGCCACACCATGCCCCTTCGGCTGTAAAATTGATTCCTGGATGGGCATATAATGCTTCGGAGATACGGATCCCTCATGTATTCCCCTACGCGCCAGCCCTCACCTTCTCTTTCCTCCTTCTCCTTTATACCCACTCCATCGGATAGGCATCCACTGTTCCCCTTCCACCCCTCCATCCCTCCACTCGCGGCATATACCGCCCTCCCTCCAACTCTAGGCCTCCTCTTACCGGCAAACATCCCCCTTGAAAAACTTCTCCTAAGCCCATTCCCCTAAACGCCCACCTTAAAACTCTAATCACCCCTCCTTCCGATCAACAGAGACCAGGACTGCTTTTTCCCCAAATATTGCTCGGATATTCTTGTTGTATTATTTTTTTCATCTCTTAATGTTCATATCTTTTCGTGTCTGTGGTGGGTGGTCTGAGATGAGTGGGATCGTATGCTACTCCTCCACGAGGAGTTGGGAGTAAGCTATGATGGTTAAAGTATGTGGGGAAGTTTACGGTGGTTGGGAGAGGAGGATGATTTTGGTCGAAAGGAATTGCTCCATTCGGTTTCTAGGAATAAGGCTAGCAGTGGGTTCGGTCGGTGGACATCCCATGGGAGAACGTACACTCACACTACAGCCCAGCCAGCCAATACCGACTATCGACTATCTTTTTTTCGGAGTGGAGAGGGGAATAGCCTTGGCCTCTAACGGGGGGGGGGGGGGTGGACGTAGCTTGGGTTTGCGGCGACACAACTAGTCGGATGCCCTCTCGGACTCCAAACCACTGATACAGGGAGAACATATGGAAATTTCCTCCGTTTTTTAGTGAAATAGGAACTCGGTATGTATATTTTCGAAAAAGAGGGATGGGATGTGTAGGATGTGGCTCCGGAATTTGTTTGAGAAAAAGGGGTCGAGTGGCTGAGAGGATGGGAGCAGGTCGGAGGTTTTCGTATCACCAGCTGAACGGCTTTGACCTCTTCTCCCCCCCCCCCCCACCCAACTTCGATGGACCCCTCTCACGACTGTCACCCACCCCTCAACGATCTTTTTCACGGCAGAGAAGACCTGCCACGCAGTGAATCCGGGCTTGTGGTCATCTTTTGACAAATGGATATCCGTCGATCGTGGGAGTTGAGGGTTTGAGTCACCCTTTTTCGTCCTTTTTTATGATTATTTCCCCACAAAATCCATCTCTCTCCCCCCAATACATATATATAGTCGTATATTATCCTTTCCTATTCCTCTCTCGCTCTCTCTTTTCTTTTCCCTCGTCTTCTCCCTCGTTCTCTCTAAAGCCCACTCTCTCCTAAAGCGTGGACGGAAGATGAGCATACATTGTGGAAATTGTTTTTCGTACTGGAAGCCGGGATCGAAGTGGAGACGCCGAGTTTCCCCCCCCCCTTTTGTGATGCGGTATGGCTCAAAACTTGATGGGATAGATTTTTCAAAGTTGTCAAGAAGAATTTATCGCTCGATTACCCCCGAACTCTCCGCTTGAGAAAATATGTATTCCAAAAAAAATCGTGGATTTCACGGTGTGATATTCTGAACCTTCCAAACTCTCTGTTTCTTGCCTGAAAGAGGTATCGCTTCCATTAAATATATATTTTTATTCTGGAAAGTGCTACCCATTGATAGTGATATTTGATAGAGTCGATGACATTCAAACCCGAAAATGGTGATAATCGGTAAAATTCATGATCCTAAACGCTTAACCGTATTCAAATAATATCTAATTAATACAAGATGAAAAGCCAGTTACCCTTTAGATACATAGAGAAAAGCAGCGAACACTAGTAATATACTCAGTGGAAATAAACCAGTTTTAACAATTTTACTTTTCCAACGTTCCTGATCAATTTTGGTGAGTTTGCTGTAGTCGAAAAAGGTAAAAACAATGGAAACCATCACCACCTAGTAATGCTTAATTCTGTTTCTTTTCCCCTTTGTATGCATCACTTTAATGTACAGCTCCCAAAAAAATTTAATTCTTCTATTTTGGACACTTCTCAATGACAAAATTGAGTCGCTGACACGCAACAATTATTTTAACGGAAGTTTTGGGAAAATTATTCAGTAATACTTCGAAGCACACTTAACCGCTAATTAATGAGTACTTAAGGGCTGAGAAGTAAGACACCTTTCGTTGACAACGTAAAACACGCATAGGTATTTTGATAATTGAAATCCTTATGCGATGATTTATTACGACCTTTTTATTCATTTATTCTTCAAAATTTAAATTGAGCATCATTAAATTATTTGATAAATTTAGCTAATACTATTAAAATCAGTATGCTTTCTCAATTGGTCTATATATCTTAGTTTCAGGATAGTTTATTCAGCAAGAAGGTGAAACATTCGGTATAAGCTAGTACTAAGAAGCGCTGATACAGGATATGCCGTTGCTTTATCATTATCACAGTCTTATATTGCAATATTCACAAAAACCAAAATTGTAATTTATTATTTGTCAAAATGGAATAGAAATGTTTGAATAAACTTATTCTTGCCTAACTTTTCCCATCAAAATATGTAATCGGGTGACGTTGGTGGTGGTCACTGGTGAATGGTAGAAATCAGGTCAATTAATTTTCTGATAAAATTATGGAAACTATGAAATGGATTATGTATGCGATAGTAAAAGAGGGCTATTTTGGTCGGCAGTTTGGGAGAAAAAAACCTCTGAGATGGTTCATTACACGAAATCCTTGCATAAAAGAACTGATAGCAATGGAAAAGAAAACTAAAAAAAAGGCCAAAACTGAAATAATGGAACATGAAATTATAAGACGAGGTATAGGACGGGAAATTTATAAAATATCAAAAAAATATTGGAGAAAGAGGCATAGATATTTTAGGTTTTCAGATGTGGAAATGAGAGGTTGAGGGTATGCCGGGAATGATAGCTACAGATAAATCTACAGCGGGAGAAGAAAAATCGACATAGTGATGTTACTGAATAGGAAACTGGAAAGGGTAGTAAACCTAGTGTAGTTGAATGAAAGAATTTCACTGACAGGGATAAAAGCATACGTGACAAATTTCATTGCATTCCAAGCAGACTTGCCCACATATTGTCACCAAGTTGAAGAAGTAGATTGCCTGTAAAATCAATTAGATTGAGAGCCTGGAGGGAGCTCTTGATAGTGATGGGAGATTGAAACGCAGTGGTAGGTAAAGGATGAGATGAGTAATAGGGTACGGCTGAGAAATTAGAAATGATTGCGAAGGAAAATTAATTAAGTTTTGCAGGAGAAAGGGCTTCATGGTAACTAATACATAGTTCCAACCTCATCGCAGGTGTATATTTGTACATGAAAAATGCCCGGGGAAACTGGTGGGTCCCAGTTAGATTACAACACGGTTAGAAATACATTTAGCAGCAAAATCATGAATTTGCACAGCTTCCCGGGGGGGCGCCAAAATCCGAGCAATACTTACTTGCCATGAAATTCATTTTAGAAGGGTTACGACGGGAAGGAAAGTTTGAATGTGAATAATTGCAGGATTAACGGGAGAATATATGTATGTATATATATATATATATATATATATATATATATATATATATATATATATATATATAATACCGAGGATAGCAAAAATATATAAGTGATGATAATATGCAGATGAGTGAACTCTTGAGGATGTGGTTTGACCTAACAAACAGGAAAGGAAGGGTATCAACGTATTTCAGTAATGAAAAATCAATATAAAGTCATATTGATTTCGATTGGAATGTGTTTTTTGCGTCGTAAATAACCGTAAGACGTTAGATAGGAATAGTGTGAAGAAAAATAATGAATGCATATGACACCAAAGGGAATTGAAAAATTATTCAAAACCTAAGAGATGGGACCAAGACATAAAATCTCATGACTTTTTTTCGATAAATAAGTGACACGAGAACATTTAAACTTCTCTTCTTCTCAATATACGATATTGTCGATTTTTGTAACTCCCTGTCGGTGAACCAATTTTTCTCAACGTTGATGTTAAAATTCTTTTGCTACCAGGAACGATTCTGCAGGGGTCCCATTTCGCCTCAGGAAAATCGACTGGTCCGTGACTTCTTGAGGTCGTTGTCACTTGGCTATCTTTGAGCTGTCGTACCCACAAATCACCATCTGTCTTGAATGCAGTGGATTTAAATTGATGTGAAACTATGACATTGAAGAAAATGGTTCATCGTGTTATTCTTTTACACTACAAGACGCCATTTTATGCATTGAAAGCACTTACAGTTCCGATTGTTAAAAGATCAACTACTCATTAACTCTCAGTCCCGAGAAAAAAGTTTGACGGCCTAATACGCCTGAACACGCCTCGTTTATTATAGTAGCAAGGAGGTATTTTGCCATGAGAATTAAAGGAGATAGACGGGATCGTTCGTTATTTTTCCACTGTGTTATTTTAACTTATTTGTGGTGAAAATGTCACAGGCGACATGGAAAGGGTTTCAGTCGGGTATAAAAGTGATCAGGAAGGTGTTTTCAACAGTTATATAAGCAGATGGTCAATAATTAGTTTGTGAAACAAACAAAAGAATCGCAGTAATTGGTGCTTGCTTTGCGGTACTAATGTAAAAAAACACTTCATAAAGGTTACCAACAATAAAATCCTATTTTAATTTTCATGTGAAATCTTAATTAAGTATTAAAATGAGAGGGAATGAACTAGAGAAGGTGAAGTAGTTGAGGTTCCCATATTTGGGCAAATGTTTTGTGATATGGCTTAGCGAGCTTCAACGTAACAGGAGTGACTATGTTAGGCAAGTAGGTAAGTAAATGTAAAAACATTCATTTCCAAACGACACGAGGTCATGTTAAATCAAGAAAAGAATGAAAAAAGATATTTTACAGGAAGAAATCCACGAAAAATACAACATAATAATTTTACAGAACGTCGAAAACCCACGTTTTATAGGTATATTAAATGCGTTACACACATATATATTACTAAATAAGTTTTAAATTAATTTTGAGAAAATAGACTCCGTATTATCACTTTTTTGTGTGATAAAATTAGACTACTTTTAGCTCTCTTTTTAGTAAATATTATTCATTCATCATGATAGAAAATATTGCTACATAATCTGAAGAATAAATATTCTTAGTCATCTTCATATATTTATCGTTAATTCTGAATTTCATGTTTTATAGTTTAACTCATTATATACTCCTGTTTTCATGGATACCATGAAAGGGCTTCAAGGCTATCCAACATTCAGAAAATTTATGGATAAAGCAAAGTCTGACGAAGATAATGTCTTCTCGAGCCACATTAATGGTTATATCTCGTCAACAGCATCGACTGAAAATGTAATAGCAATAAATTCAAGCCTGTAGTGAGATAATTAACTCGATATTTTTGTGAAAAATATTATTTGAGACTATCGGCTCATTATCATTACTATCCAAATTTTTAATCTCAAATCATAACTATTTTAGTAGCAATTAGTAGTATTTGTAAAATATATTTCCAAAGACCATATAGTGTTATCTCCCTCGGTATATCTCCTCGGAATCTCCCTTAGCAAAGTTTTATATCCAATGCTTCTAGAGTAAAAAACATCAAAATGAAATTTCTGTAATTTCCCTCATTTTATAATAACCTAATAACTACTGTCTACAATTTTTAGCCGTAATAACTTTCTTTTGCTACTTTGAAGCTGATTTTAATTTTTAAAACAACTGATCAGTTTTATTTGAAAAAAAAGATTACTCAAATACACGGGAGGCTGAATTACGGAATTCTATCATAATATTTGAAATGGAATTTCTAGAGTGTAGTCTATTAAATTTAGCAAAAAATTAATAAAAAATTCCTCTATACGACTTTTTTACCTCTATATTTAACTAGAAATATGTATGCGGAGATACAGACCGCAGTAAAAAAATTATATATATGCAGCATGAAATATTATCGACCGGATATCTTCCATTAACAGGCTCAACGCATCAAAAAGGAATTCCTCATTCCGTGTTTCGAAGAGTACCGTGAAACTCATTCGTCATCGCCCAGCTAGAGGGCGCTTTATTCATTTTTTTGTACCCCTTTGCACGTCAATGCGCAGTGTCCCCTTTCCACTACCCTTCGATTTTTATTTATAACCAGAATCCCACCACCGCCACCTCCCCTCAACGGGGGTCAACCTTCCGCGTTATGCACGGCATCCTGCGGTCTATACCTACCCCTTTCCTCCCTTTCATTTTCCATGAAATGAACTCCACGATTAATGTAATCCCCCATTCATTCACAGACGTAATTTTTCGGCTCATTACGCTTTCCTTTATTACCATTTTGCATCAATATTTTTGTACATATTTTTGAGAAAAAACCGGCTGTTTTTAATGATCGTATCGATAGAAATAACGTAATACGAGATGAAGGGGCTTGTTCATATGTATTCGTGCTCGTCCGTCACTACGGCCACAAATTCTCCCTCCGTTCCCTCCGTCACGCCACTTAAATCCGCGGCTCCGGCCCACACGCACGGGCTATGGACGGGGAGGACTTGGATGCAAGCCAACAAACCCACGCAGACACATATCCCACCCCTCGCGGCGACACGCACCGCTGTCGAGAGATTCGGTATCAAGTTCGAAAAATTGCGTCGGATGGATTGCCGGGTGAGGTATAATACGAGAAGTTTTAAGGGGTGTAATGAGGCCTCGGGGGAACGGAGGACGGATAGAACGGGAGATGCACACGTGTATGTACTATATGAATGCATATACTTTGTGTGTGTGCATACGTGAATGTATATAGTTTACATAGGTGCATATAAAGAGAGATCCGAGTTAGAGATGATCCCGACGGCCACGCCTCTTCCCATGGGAGAAATATACGAGAGGAAGGGAAAAAATAAAATGATCCACTCACCGGTCCACACGCACGCGGCTGCTCTCTCTCCCTCTTACGCCATCGGCGATTGGCACCCGCCCCGCGGACATTAGGCAACCGAATGGGACATTCGTGTAGTGCCGGAACCGATTCATTTTTCCACGTCAGGATAAGGACATGCGGGTCCACAGGCATGTGGAGAAGTGACGATATGAAATTAGGTGACACGTTGAGAATGAATCTTTAAGAAGGAGAAAGAAAGAAAGAAATGGAGATAAGTGGAAACGGATAAATTTTCCAGTTCACGGGAGGCCCGAGGCATATTTGGCCAAATATAGGCGAGGAGGAGGGTAGGGATCGAAATCCTGTCATGGATTTTATTTTGACAGGGTCATTATAAAATAGAATCCTACATCATAGAATTTGATTTGTGCCAATAACTTGAAGTAGAAAAGTTGAAAAAGGTAAATTTGAAAACTTACTTTCAATACTTTCGTGATAGGTTTTTAAGACACTAATGTGCGTGTTAACACGATAAAGAAAGAAAATAACAAATGAAGCGTTAAAACAGGTATTCATTCTATGTTTATTATTATTTACATGGTACCCTTCAAGCCACGGCTAGGGTGATCGGCAGGGTGTGAATAAACACCATACTAATTTTGACCCGAATATTTTTACCCCTGCCGCGGTCGGCCAATGTTATTCTGATCTCTTATCGTTCGCGGAAAAAATGACATCTCAAATCTATCTGTTCTACACTTAATATCTCTAATTTTATTAACATGATCTCTCCTACCGTAGTGCGATGGAAAAAATGATACACTTTCAACATCATTACTAAAGAGACATCCTTCCAATTAATGCAAGAGTTTTAATCTGTAATTTAACCTACGCTCTGGGTGTGATTCCCAACCTAGTTCTTCTAATAATTTTGATGCTCTACTCAGATTTGTCATACAACGCTTAAAAACTGTAACTCAATAATCCCCAGAAGAATCCTACGTATGCCGCGAGAGTACGCAATGGCTCACGGTACGCCCGAACCATTGTCGGCCCATGAGCAAAGCCACCTAATAAGTGGACCCGAGCTATGTGGGCGGTAATCGGAGACGGACATAAGTACCGGGGATTATCGGCCCACCGCTGTCCATACGCGTCGATACCGGCCCACACAGACCCACCGGTGACCATCTGTACAGGAATTCTATGTATGTAGGTATGCCGCTCCATACTATGAGCCTTAAGTTTCGCATCCATGAGCTAAATGCCTTGAGCTTTGAAGCCGAACACTATACTGATGCTGACGTGAGCGGCCACGATGGCCATACGCATCCCCCGATCCTCCTCTTGGCACGTATGCTATTAATTTCCACTCTCTTTCTCTCAAACACATATAACTATGATCATCTGAGACTTAGAAATGGCCTGGCGATACATAATAGGTGAAAGCTGATACACACCTTCTGTTGTCTACATATATCGATGGACTAGCTCCGATGATATGTTAGGCAAAAAGTAAGCTAAATATTTTCTTTACTCTATACAGTATGTATAGATTCGAAGTCGACTAATATAGCGACAATGAACAGTATGGATACAAATCGTGATTTTCGTTCTCAGTCTTGCTCAATAGGACTACACTCTCTCATCAACTGATTTCAGAGCTACCTCAGCAACCGATATCTTTTAACCGTAGCAATGAAACCTTGAGTAATTACTTAAACATAAATACATCAAGTTTATTCTAACCAATAACTTCTGTTAAAAAGTATACTTTAGATAATATATATATATGTATATATTTTCCGGAACCTTAATTTTCTCAAATATATTTCACATAATCATTAAGACATAAACAACCGTTGAGTTTATTTGCTATTGTTTCATCCGCTACGTATCCTCTCGAATTAACTCTCAGTGATAGTGACCTAACAGGGTGGTGACCTAACACCCCCCACCACATACCCATACGGGGTAATATGTAGATGAACTCTTTCGTACATTAGACGCAAACATTATTTCTAAGAATATATACATATATATATATATAATTAAATATATATATATATATATATATATATATATATATATAATGGGACGGCACAACAGAACACAAATAGCACAGCAACATTTAAAAGGACACTCACACGGTAAATTGATTAGAAGAAGGCCTCTGAGAGGGCCGAAAGCTCGAACAATTTACCGTGTGAGTGTCCTTTTAAATGTTGCTGTTCTATTTGTGTTCTATTTTACCGTCCCATTATTTGCTCCTAGTGTGAGTGTTTCCGTATAATTGTTATATATATATATATATATAGACACACATATATATACATTTATTTATTTATTTATACACACACATATTCATACACGAAACCCCGCCATATGGCGAACAAATATTCATTCACAAGGCAATAGATGTAAGGTAAATGGATAGGAACATATATAAAGAACGAACACAGGAGTGGTGGGGAAGGCGGAATCAGGCAAATCACTACCGTAAAAATATTTCCTTGACTGGGATTTGAACACCGGATCTTTGGTGGGTAATATATATATATATATATATATATATATATATATATATATATATATATATAC
This sequence comes from Hetaerina americana, assembly GCF_022747635.1. NCBI lineage: Eukaryota > Metazoa > Arthropoda > Insecta > Odonata > Calopterygidae > Hetaerina > Hetaerina americana. The sequence goes on from NW_027286070.1 coordinate 57,800,642, forward strand.
ATTAAATTGAATTCCTGCTATACTGTTTTTCAGTAGTGCTTGGCATAAGCGGTTTTAAAGGGTAAAACTGCATGCAAAAAGTGTAGGTTATAGTGGCAACTGAGTATTTAATCAGAAATAAGGCAAGTAAATCCCGATTCGCTTGAGGCAACGATCATTGAGAAATTGAAAGCCAGAGTAGAAAACTGAGAAGAAATGTTTTGGGCCTGGTGATGCACAAAATGCAAATAAGTTACTTATGAAAGATGATCTACTAGAGAAATATTTGTTCTGAATGGCATGGAAAGGAGCGATCTGGGAGCACAAACTTTCAGAGTTCCGACAACAAAAGCAAAACAGCATATTATTACATATTGACTCATAAGGGGGTCGACCTTAATTACTCACTAAATAACAAGGACAAAATAGCCACAGAATAGAAACATTTCAAATATTTAATAGTTCTGCATTAATGCCTTCATCACATTAATATCTTCACACATCGGTGGGATTCACGCTGAAATGAAATATGATTATGTGCAGCGACGATAATACGACAAAGTATTACTACCGTTAATCCCTATATCGAAACTTCCTTTCCTGAGATATTTAGCGGAAATGCCATTTTAGGATTTTCCCCTTGATTATTATACGAAATGTTATATGAACGAGGTTACATGAACGGAAGGTTACAGGAACGAGATGGAAATTAAAGCATATACAATTGTCAAGTTAATTTAGTTCAATTTGACAGTAGGTTCAATCTTTCACTACACCCACGAAAACTCAGTGACTCCTAAACAACGAGCTTAAAGTTTAAGCATAACCGCAGTCACGTTTGTCTCAAATGGATCCTGCTATGAAATGTAGCTTTGAAAATCACTCTGGCTTTGTTCAATTGTAAGGCACAACAGAGCAGTATACAGAAATTATTTCTCGTGACAGGTTTAAAAAAAAACAACGTAACAAAGGGGCAGACAGGGAAGACGACAGGTAGCATATGATGCGTTTGAGTGATTTTCGATTAAAGGCGGCTGCGAGTCGCAGCCAACCAGTCCCTGCCGCACATTTCAGAGGCGTTGAGCATCAATTTGCGTGGAAATGAACGAATCGAACTAAATCCAACGCCAAACAAATTTATCGCTCCTTTCTGCTCCTCTAATGAAAACGCCGGATGACGGATTTGTTTTTGGGAGTGCGGGACCGTGGCACAGTGAATTTTGTTTGAACAAAAATAAACCAAAGATGGGAGAGATTCTCCGATTTTGATGCGGCGCGCGGCCACTGCAATGGTTTCCACCCATGCACGGTCAGGAGATTTTATTTGGGAAATAGAAAATGGTTCCCCTCTTCTCCCCACACCGGTAAAGGTTTTCCGCGTGATTACCTTATCTCTTGTGTATTTTTTTTGGGACGCGGGGAATGAGAGGATTTTGAAACAATACAAACCAGGTCACCTTTGACGCAAGAGATTATTTCGCGGAGGGGAATAATAAAAAGAACGGAACGCGGTGACTCTTTCTATTGATCGCATCGCTTTTTACGCTCAACGCACGCTCACGGATGTGACTCGCATCTATTAATTGCTTCGATACGCAGCACAAAAAGCACTTTCGCCTCTCTTCGCTCAGCCGACGTTGATTAACTTCGTAAATCGACGAACGCGGATGGATCCCGCTTTTTTTAAATAAAAAGCATTGATATAACGCACCGACGAAGCCAAATGAGGAAAATAAAAATAAAACATGCATGCATATTCAATAAATGCATTCACAGCAATATATTAAGGGTCTAGAACTACCAAAATGGGAATCTCTGAGAAAAATGTTCTTTCCGCCACCGACTTCTCCGTTCCACAATATTATTCACGATAATTCAACAACTGTCATGGCCATTGAATAATTTCAACCCTGCATCAAAGATATGCATTAAAGTTTCAGGACACTGCATGCATGGGGCCGTTTCGATAATGCTCTACCCATTGTTAAGTCACAAATTTATCTCAAATGCTGAATTTCCACGTTTTAGCTTTCACTTAATCAATCCACGATCAAAAGAGCGACATTTAATTGTCTTTAGTCGTTTTGTCTTCATACCAAAAAATGAGTACGCCCAGCCGCCTTCTTTTAAAGAGTATTAGCAAATGACATAGCGAGAATCATTCTCAAACGTCTGTTTCTTTCATTCATTTGTATCTTTTAATAAGTGCCTATAGATCAAATCTTGAGTCTTTCGCTGAAAGAAGGAAACAAATGCCTATTGCTCCGGCGGAATCCTTCGTAGCATCACTTCAGCACCGTACCAGTCTTCGAAAGCACATCCTTCGCCAATGAATGGCTGGCCTTTCTTTTCCTCTCTTTTTTAATAGTTTTCAAAGAACGTTGCACTCGGGAAAATTTCTGTTCACGTAAGAGCCAGACACCACCGAATGGGCAGTAACGTTTCGCTACTTTCGTTTCATCAATGTGTCATTGTGCATTTTATGAGGTAATATTTCCAAAAATACTTACTTTTTGCCCTCTCACCGAATTGCAGAATAAACTTTTATTTTGCGTGCTAGAAAATGAACGCATTTCTTGACTTTTTTCCACTTCGGGTCAAAAATCGTGGATAACTAATTTTGGTAATTTTCACATAACCTTAATTAAGCCGCAGTTTTTTTAATTACAAAATATTTAACAATTAACAAAAGCCCTAGTCAAAGAGGAATATGATATTTTGAAACTAATTCATGTGAGTTGATCCCTTATGTCACAAATTCTAGGGTAAGAATAATCCCTCACCCATAATCAAAATTCTGTAGGGAAACATTGAAAATGGCATAATCCCATTTTTTGCGGAATTCGGAATATTTTACGGCAAGCTATAACTAAATCCCACCAAGCATTACTGTCTAAGTAAATGGAAAACGACCATTCTTTAGGTTTTCTCTAAACAGTTCAATTTATTTGAAGAATTTTAATAAAACACTTTTGTAAGTATTTTTACATCATTATTGGGAAATGTAATTGAGTAAATGAGGCATAATCCACTTAACACGACGGTAGGTCAATAAATAAGTCACAAATGTCAGCAAGGTAAACTCTGGAGCTGTTACAAACATTTCATTGGAAACGCTTGGAGCATCGACTTTGCCCCCAGTGATTTTCTAAAAGACTTTTTTTCCTGCCAGCTATCAAGGACTTGTAAAGAGGTGAGATAAGTGTCTGAATGTACAAGGAAAATATCTATAAGAGAGAAATAAGTGTCTGGAAGTTTCTTCAATTACTATTGCCTCTATCCAATTTTGCGAGTTATTTATTAGCTTACCCTCGTAGATTTCACAAATAATACATGTTCGCATGAACTGAAAAGGGAGTCCATTTAATGGCATAGTCTAATAAAACTCATGAATTAGTTTTTGCATTTTTACATCAAAAAAATTTTTAAGTATATTTGTTTTCATTTGTTTAATTGTTATCAACTTCGGTATGTTCATACCATAGCATTTACCTTTGCCATCAAACTCCATAAATTTCCTTTTCTACCTATCCATTCTTTCCTTCCTATCAATGATGATACCTTTTACATTTTAATACTCCAGTATTACTCCACTTAGCGCACTCGATCATTAAACCATATTATTCTTCTGCAAGACAGTATTTCGCCCATTTAAAATTTTTCTTCTATTCTACAATGCTTCACTCTAGGAGGAGCAGATAATTAGGAGACGGCATGGTTATTTATGTGAAAAATTTCTTCCTCGACAAAACTAAATTATAATCCTACCTCAGCCAGATGTGTTGCATAAAACATTGTGGTTCACCCATGCTAACCGGGAATAGTTAATTGGGAGTTCATGATCCACTTGATGACTCGGATCAATTAAAAATGACCCCAGATGTATGTAAAATTCATTTAAAATATTAACAAAACTGTCTTTAACAACCATTTTTATATAACACAAATTGTATTTTCTATCGAGATATCTTAAAATGCCTAAATAACGGATATAGTTAATTGAAGCATAAATTGAAAATAATAAACCTCAAATTTAGTGTATCATTAAAGTTTCTTGAATTAAGTTACATGATTATGAAAAATCCTCCATGATTGGTACTTTCTAATGCAAATAACCTTGTAGTTGGGGGCACAACAAATACGTGTTGGTGGAAAAAAGAGAAAACATCTTTGTAAAGACCTTAAAGAGAAATAAAGTGAATTTTAGAGGAAAATGGATTGAAAATAATACCGATAGCTTTTTATCAGCCTAATCTCGAAGAAAAGGTAAAATCCTCGATGAGCGATTTTCTGTAGATTATGAACTGCATTATTCAGAATATTAATAATGCTTAAAGAATTTCAGAACAAATAAATAAATTAGAAAATAATTTTTCCTCCTTCAGACGACTCTTGGGTATTTCCTTCCAAGAGAGGGTCAAACTCAATGCCATGACTGACATGGACAAGGGAGAGTCACTCAGCATTTGCCACTTTGAATATCTTGTGCATCCAATTATCCAATCAATTTTCACTGCAAAATTGAGCTTCCGAGCATTTTATTCCAGCATTTATTAAGAATTAACCCATTTGCAGGAATAATCATGATTGATGCATTTGTCAAAAACAAAAACAATGAACACTTGAATCGTGTGCACGAAATGTGATTCAATCGTGTCGAGATAATGAGCCTCTGACGGGCTTGATTGATTAAATGATTGCCTGTTACAGGATTATTACACGGAACAGCAGAGGGAAGAATTCGCAAACCCGCTGAGTGGTACCGATGTGATTGAGCGATTGATAACACAACAAGACTTTAAGGATTACACTTTGAACGAAAATTAATTTGCTCCATTTGATGATGAAGTGCAAATCAGTCCTAATATTCCGTGGAGGAATAGAATTCATTATTGCACTTCATATCAATGCTGACTTTGCTCATGTAATTTTTAATTAAAAAATAACACTGTCAATATGTTAAACTAATAAATTTCCAAATTAATCAGGTACATTGAAATGTGATTTTCTTAGCCCCCGAAAAAATGAATAAAATGCAGAAATTATTTTACGTGTCGTGTAATGAGAAAGATGAATGAAAGACGATTAGTAAAAGTATTTAGATCTTAGGAGTCACACGCTATTACTCAGAGTTAAGATAAATGGATAATATAAACTTGGTGCATTTTAATATTTTACTTTGAATCTTAAAATATATACATAAAAGGATGAAAAATATTTAAACAGGTTCTTAAATTCGTCATAAAATATACCCGATTGGTCCTTAGGATCAATTTAATGAAAGAACTTTTCATTTACAGCTTTTGTGGCATTTTATGAGTAGGTCATTGCAAGGGTATTGGCGCAAAAGATGAAGAAAAAATGGGACTATAAAATGAACAAAGAATCGATCAAATGAAGAAAAAATTAGAATTTCTTCAGATCTCCATTTCTCCACTTTATTCTGAAGCTAAACTCTACAAGAGCATTTTACCATACTAGGGCATCATTAATATAACATGCTGAAGTAAATTAATAGAAAATACTGTCAAATAACTCAAAATAATGACGGAAACTTATTCAAATTCAATGTCATAAAATTTCAAAGGAAGGTGTGGATATTTTAAAATTCCAATATCAAGATGCAAATATAAAACCATTTCATTGGTTCCCAATGGACTCCGTTTATAGCAATTGCATGACGCTGTTTCGGAAGAATTAAAATTACGTATTAATAATGAAATACTCAAGAACTATGCACTTCATTATGTTTTGCAAAAACATCATCCCAATTACGAAAATCTGTGAGAAATTTCAATTGATCACATAGATGTGCGCATCAGTCTAAATAAAATGTAATTGTACCTCATTAATCGAATGTGTTTACTTAAAATGCCATGAATGAGATCAAGACAAGATAAAATGCGGCGCACAATTGGAGCATGCTCCAATTCCTGGACAGCTTTTCCATACTATTAAAAAAGAAATAAATGTCTCATGGATACCAGTCAGAATGTAGAAAGGGACAAAAATGGAAAAATTTTAAGGAAATGAAAAGAAACTAAAGTAATGTTTTTTTCAGTCGAATTACAAGCGATAAGTTCAAATTTAAAAATGTAAAAGTTTTGTTACAATAAAGGGTTTACTATTCAGATAGCGAGTTCATCGGCTCTCAAAAAATTAGGAGGCTTGTAATAAGTGTAGCAGTGTCAGCAAAGAAGGCAATAGGGAAAACTATTGACAAAAATAACATTTCTAAGGCGTGAGACATATAGCATTAGCAGGAAAAAAAATTGAAATCCACGAGTATCTACAAAATACACAACATTTGTTGGTTTTTTCCGGGGTCTAATTAATCAGGACAGGGTGTGTTCTTGTTCAGTATAGAAATCCTTAAGAACAATGAATGGATCACCCTTTTTCATGGGGAAGTCAGGGTGCAACCGTCCTAACGTTTGAAATTGTTGGGAATCTTCATTATTTCTACCGATACTCTAATAAGTCGCGGAAAATAATGCCAATCTCTTGCCAGCACTTACGTTTGGTCGAACTAAATGGTGTGTCCGGGTTCCAACCACGCATATTTGGCAAATGCCAAGGGTCGGAACTGTTTTCGGTCTATGGCCCTGTGGTGCTCCCTGGTCCTGCATTTCATGCACCTTCTTGTTTGGCCGTTACAGGACTTTACACATGTGCACTGGACTCATATAGATTGTGCATGAGATTGGGGATTCGGTCCTTCGGCTTGGAGATAATGTCGATGATTTTTCTTGCTGTGGTAAACTTAGTTATTGCATTATGTTTCCGGAGGAGCTTACTTATCTATTAAGCCGTTCCGGTGACATACGGGATGGTAGCATGTGCCGTCGGATTTTCTTTTTCAGGCTTCTCCTCGCTCTGTTTCTTGGCCAGAATCCCGTCTTCCGTCAACTCTTTTTCTTTTTTGACGGTCCTTTTTTTAGACCATATGTTCCGGATATCCGTTTTTCTCCAGCGCTGAGATCAGGTGTATCTTTTCTGGGGTAAGGGATTCGACGTATGAGATGGTATAGGCAAGATGAACTAGTATATTTACTAGTGAGCTCTTCTAAGCGGGATAGTGAAGTGATCGCACATCCAAATGTCAGTCGGTATGGGTTTTCTTGCGGTATACTGCATGGCCAAGGCTGCCATTAGGTTGTCTGCTCACCAACACATCAAGAAAGGGCAGGACACGATTCAGTTCAACTTCCATGGTGAATACTATGGCAGGATGTTGCTGATTTAGGTATTTCAGGAACAATTCTGGTTCTTCCTTCCCGTACGGCCAGATGACGAAGGCTTCATAGACATAACGGATCCAAAGAGATGGTCCGTTACGTCGATCACACCTTCGTCATCTGGCCACACAGGAAGGATGAACTATATTTGTTCTTGAAACACGTAAATCAGCAACATCAAGCCATAATATTCACCATGGAAATTGAACATCTCCAATATGGATGTACGATTAAAATCCCGATATCGTAATATCACACCGCAATGTTGAGATATCTAGTGCAACGCATCTCATTGATCCAATTCGAATTCGGATAGTATCAATCGTTCGGAGAAGGGAAAATTATCCGCTTCCCTTCCACCTCGACCCTTCCTATTTTTTCCTCTTTTGGAAAATAAATATGCGGAAAGGATGGGCTGGGAGAGATTAGAAAGAGACATGAGACCCGAAGAGCAGAAGGGAGAAAGGCAGGTAGAAGAAGGAAAGACGATAAATGGTAAAGAGACGGAGAAAGGCGACAGAGGGTATAAGAAAAGAAGTCCGCCTTCATACATTTTGCCATTCCACTTCAGACGAAATCTATAGTGAATTGTGTGTTCACCCAGCTTATTTTGAAATCGGGAGGAAAAGCAGGAGTTATTATTTTTTCTGTCAAAAGTTTGAAATAAATCCCCAGGACTCCGTAGAATTCAGGTGATACGTTTAAGATACACAAATATCCTTTCGTTTATTTTTTATATTCCTTCCCTTGCTGGTGAGGGAAAATCAGCATGTCTTGAAGTGGAAATTATTTTTTTTAAACGAACAAAAATCTTGAACTTGGAGAGAATTGCGTGGGAAAGAGGATACTTTTGAGAAGAACGCTTTTAAAGACAAACATTATTCTGCAAGCTAAAGAAAAGTTACGACTGCGATGTGGCAATAGATACCAGAATAGGGTGAACATTGTAGAATGCTAAACTTCATCAGAAAGTTGTTTGATGAGTCTTATTGTAATGTTAAAAAATTGTAAAGAATTTGGAATTTCATGGGTTTCATTAACTTGAAGGTGTACTCTACCTCAGTTATTTGCAATATAAGGGGAATATGAAGAGTACAATATAAGTTACAAAGTATTTTCCCATAATAATGTAGCTAAGATTCAAAGAGATACATAGGCTCATTGAAATAATGCTACTATAAAATGTTAAACACAGATGACAGATATATTGTCAAAACAAGAAACCTTAGCTGACCGTTGTTGTGAGGGTGATGTGGTAGCGTAAGATATTTTTAAATAATCCGTTTTCGTGTATCTTTCTGACGCCGGAGAAATGAAAAAATCGTAAGCCTTATCGGAAGATTGTACTGTCAGAAGTGTATATTGTCCCTTATCCCGATCCAAACCTTTTATTTACAATTTACCACGATTATTAATTTTTTTAAATCATGAATTATATTATTTTGCCAAAAAATTAGCATTAGAGTCCCTGGTACTAAACATTGACTTCAATACTGTAATCAAAAGGAATCATAAAACTCGTGAAAGGCTACTTCGGAACGTTAAGCACAGTTAGGTGGTTAGTCTTAGGTGATCACCCATGGGTTTTAGCATTAATAGCACGCGAAGGTGACACTAAGTGTAAATAAACGAATATCATCTGACTTTTTACATTCAGAATTAATGAATGGTAGCATAAAATCAACCACAAATCTTTTTTTTCAATGACTCTAAAATTAAATCCAGAAAAACTTTTAGTCAAAGTTTGATTGAATTTTTCAGCCTTTGAAATTTCCCGTGCCACCTCTATTAGTTGGAGTGAGATCAAAATACTTAGAAAATAGATGAGAGGAACGCTACGCTATGCTGCGAAATCGGTCTTGGTGCTCTTGAATCAGTGAAAGTAGCAGGACGGCAGTTATTGTAAACCTCTGAGCGCCGACCGTGTCACGAAAAAAATGGAATCTACGATCACGCAACATTGCGCGATGGCTAAGTCTTAAGCTAAACTGGATAAGACTCTTGAGAAGACTGACAAAATGATTCGTGGGGATTTGTGATTACGGGGATTCTGCTTTATCCTCCTCACAAGTTCCGAGGAGTTCAAAAGCCTTAGAGGTGTGCCGGGAAGAGGTTCACGACGAGAAACGCTCTGGGCGGCCGTCGGCCAACAAAACCAACAACAATGAGACACGTGTTCGACAATTTTTGGACTCTGACGCTCGATTGAGTATCAAGATGGTTGCAAAAGAAATGAACTTACCGGCTTCTGGTGTGTTTTGCATTGTTACTGAAGATATAGCGATGAGGAAAGTGTGCGCCAAGCTCATACCCAAGGTGTTGTCAGACGGCCAAAAGACCAATCGAGCGGAAATTTCAAGTGAACTTATGCAAAATATTGAAATTGAACCTGATTATTTGGGCAACGTCATCACTGGTCATGAAACCCGGGTTTTTTAATACGATCCAGAAACAAAACGCCAAAGCTATGAGCGGCACACCGACCAGTCCCCCAGTCACAAAAAATCAGGAATGAGCAAATCAAAAGTGAAAACAATGCTCATTGTCTTTTTTGACAATAAAGGAGTGATATATAAGGAGTTTGTTCCTCAAGGATATACAGACAATGCTGCGTACTATATGGACGTACTGGAAAGACTACGAAAAAGGGTCATCAGGACGAGAAAAGACATGACCACTACCTGGGAACTGCATCATGACAATGCACCTTGCCACAACGCGCTGTGAGTCTGCGAGTTCCTGACCTAACACCAGTTGCCAATGCTGCTTCACCCTTCACTATAGTCCTGATGTCGCCCCAGCAGACTTATATTTGTTCCCTCGGATTAAGGCAGCCCGTTAAAGGAACCCGTTTTTCGTCCATAGAAGAGACTCAATCAGCCGTGACGAAGACCTTGCAAAAGGTTCCCAAAGACGCCTTGCAGGGGCACGAACCTGTCATGGCGGAGTAGCTGGAAAATGTGTTGAGACTCAAGGATGAATACTTTGATGAATTTTAAGTGTTTGTGCAAACCTGTTCAATAAATTACTTCTGAAACAATTGCATTACTTTCGGAACGCACACTGTGACATAAATTTCAGGTTTTTTTTAATTAATCGATCAAATATTTACAAATTAATTTGTAATTTAAAATACACGCACATTATCTATTCTACCGCAGCATTTAAAAATCAACATGTAGCACTAATTTCATCAATATTATCCAAACAAATTTTTTATGGTCATAAAATAATTACACATAGATCTAATAATTTTGCTGTGATTAGTTTGTCAGATTTTATGGCCGAGAATCATTCTAACAGTTTATCCGTATCCCCAACATTATCTTTTAATAAAACCATTGAATTTTACGCATGGAAAGATCAAATATTTACAAATGTAGCTTCGTTTGGATCGAGATTCTCTTTTGACATCATCAATTACGCAATTTAAGGAAATGCTACAGAATGTACTAGATCTAACGTTGGCCGAGTAAATATTAGTACATCAAGAGTAAGCCATTTTTTCATTTTTTTGTCAATAAGTACACATTTAGGTTCACATAATATTCACACCTACACAGTGAAGAAATGCAAAGTATTTTAATGTTTCATGAAAAAAAATTCCTTAAATTTTCACGGGGGGGAGTAATATATAAAATGTCAATTTTAAAAAGAAAGCGAGGTCAACAACAAGTAAAAGTCAATTGGACATTGTAAAATTTTCCAATTCAATTTAAATTTAAATATTTTAAATTTAATTGTGATATACATATTATTTTAACGAGTTCAACTCGACACAAGTAGAACTCTAATTTGTTTGACGAATTCAGTACCCTAATTCCAATATTTCGTGTGGTAATTCAAATGCATGTAAAACGTTCCAACCTTTAATCCCACTAAAAAGCATCAGAATAAACTTTATTAAACATGAAACTTGATGAAACTTACGAGATACTTCCTTTGCCACCATACGGGTCACATATTATGATATCAAATTTTGCCTTCAAAAACTAGAAACATCATTCTTTTGTTTACGAGGAATATTCTAAGTTTTGAATTTATTCCCCAATTGGAAAAAAAGATTACCATATCCAATAATATCTGCAATAATCCAATAATAATTAAAAGTAATTAAACGCCATTTTTTGCACAGCCATGAAATTCGCCCTAAGTACACGGGTCAAGTTTCACATTACTAAGCTCCTTAATCTTTAAGTTAGAATAATGACACATATACATGCTAAATTTATGATAAAGACATAAATAAACCACAGAGTATAATTGGCTTGATTTAAAAAAATGACCTGTAGCAGGTTCAAAAGCTAGAAACCGTTGAATAACGTCGCTTGATAAATACATTTTATTCCCGCCACTTACGAAATTAAAATAATATCTTTCGTAAATATTTACTTTTCAATCATGTAATTCGAATAATATATATTATCAATATTTCGTAAAAATTAAAGGCGACATTTTAATCTGACCTTATAGAAGAACCCATCAATTCCATTTTACTGGGATTTATAATTTTTTGCTCAGTTTTTAGCGAAACATGAAATGCAAAGGCACGAATATGATCGAGACTACTCGCTCGTTTTCAATTTGTGAATCTCTAATTTACCTAAAAAACCTAAGTAGCGAACACCAAGATGCATTCGTCGAACCTGATTTGATTCTTTCCCCTCCCTCATTGAAAACCACGCACGCGAGCTCTGCATCGAGGGCACTCATTACGTGATCCGGCGCACGAGAGACCACCCTATTCCCCCTCCTACGAAGGGAGCGACCTTCGGCTTAATCCACGGGAAGACGGAGAGCGAAGCGAGCGGAACAAGGGGAGTGGGCGGGAACGAGGAAGGATGCGATGGAAGAAGACGAGGGTCGGGGCGCACGGGGACGGGATAAATGTAGGGATACGGATATGCCACAGATACGGGTCGTGGAGAGGGAAAGGGGGTTACAAGAAACGAGGTGCGGTGAAGAGAGAGAGTTGAAAGCGAGGACACGGCGGGGGTGGGTCAGAAAAACAGACGGAGGAACCGGAAGAAGAGAAAGGAGGAAGGAAAACTATCGAAGGTGGTAGGGATTATGGAAAAACGAAAGTTAATGCGGAATTTGTCGCCGCAAGCTTCGCGTCTTATCCCGTCAGATGAAAACATAAAACGCCCCAGGAGGAACGAAACTTGTCCGGCTAGCGTCATTAAAAGGAGAGAAGAGGTCAGAGGAGTTTTTGTACATATATACGCACATACACACACTCACACAAACTCAATAGTGAGGCGTACGTCTAGCCATAAACATTTACAGATGCCCTTAGATATTATTACATTTTTATTGAAAGGAGGGATGAGAGGAAATGTAAGAAGTAGAAGCAAGAAAGACGAGGTTAAGGAGTAGCGAGAGGATGACGATAGGGAAGTGTGTAGAGGAGGGAGGCCTGGTTGCGAGAGATGTGAGACAGAGGGAGAGAGAAACTGTGAGAAATGGAGGGAAAAATCCCATCCATAAGACGGCCGGAGACCACTTTTTCATACTTCTGGATGACACAAGTCACACGCCATCGTGATGGAAAGTTTTTGATTGGCGATATAACTTTTGTGAAGAAGGGGGAGAGGATAAGGGAGCAAGGTGGCACTCTGGGAGCTGGAGGGAGCAACCTTGAGGGACGGAGGATGGCGTCCGGAGTCAAAGTGGGGAGGGTTTAGGGTTGAAACTGAGGGGTTTCGGTGAGACATTTTTTTGATGGAACGGGTAGGAAAGAAAGAGGGGGGAAGATGATAAATGGGAAAGAAGTGCGAGAGGTGGGAAGGGAGGTGGGAGGGAGGCGGGAACGGGGCGGGATGTAGAATGGGAGGGCGGTTTGCGGGGTTGCTTCTGCGGGGTGCCCCCCTCTACCGCGCGAGTGTAGCGCGGGTGAGGGGGGTGAGATAAGGAGTGGATGGCAATAAGGGATAACTCTCTCTCTCTCTCTCTCTCTCCTTCATCCCTCCCTCTGCAGTCACGGGGTTGATTAAAGTTCGGCGCCCTCTTAGGATGAGATGGAGAAATAGATGCAAGGGATAGTCGCGTCGTTAGTTAGCCTCGCTCGAGTCCTCTCTTAACACGAGGGAGTCTTGCACCTGACCTTCCTCCGCTTGATAGGCAGAGTTGGAGCCTTTAAGTGTAATATTTCTTCGACGGAAAAGAATAATTTCTACGACTTTAAGAACGCTGATACCGTGAAGGAAAAATGAGGTAGCATCTTACGACGTAAAAAACTGCACCAAAAACTTCAGTTCCCTTTACATTTAATCCATATAAACTTTTATCTGCATAAATACGTTTAGATATAATGCATAGATGTCATATCTTACCCTGATCAAAGTTTTTTCATGCTGTGCTTCAACGTCTAAACCACATATCAAGTATCTAAGGAAAATGGTCAAATAAAATTTACTCTAACACCCCCATTTTTTCACCACCGATTATTTTTCTCACTCCTGGAGATAAAGGAATGAGAAAGTGAAGCCAAATGCAAAAATTGTTGAAAGAGAATGGTAGAATTAGATCTGCGGTTCAGTAAAAAAAACGCTGGTACTGAACTTAAATGCAAAATTGATTATTGAGACAAACCATTATGTAGGCAAATATTCTCTATTTTCAATTACGACTATACTCTTGTGAATTATTGTTGGCGTGAAGTAAAACCGTCTGCACCGTATGAGAGGGATGCTCATTTTTCTATCATTTATCATTGATAATGTAAAAATTGTATTCTATTAGAGCTTTGAAAAGAGGCATGGTAAGAATACTGGGTAAATAAAGAAGTCGACGAAAAATCTATAGCTAATGAAAAATACACCTACGGTACCTTATCATTAACGTCATTTGAATGCAGCATCTCAAATTAACTCGTGAAGCCTCAACTTGATGCATGGAAGCATTTTAGCTCCATTGTGTAATCTAAATGGCCTAAAATAGTCATATATAGACGGATTAAAGATAATCACATCAATAAAGTTGACATATCTTATACCAAATACATGAGTGGCGTGATTAACTTTAATTAAATTCACATTATGTGTGGAAACGCTATTCGATAAAATTAATTAACACGTTAACGCTGACAAAACTTTTTTAAACTGGAGCGTGATGATACCTGCTGGGCACAGATGACACATCACAGCAGACTGAATCACTCTTTGTATGTCACAATCAGTATTCTAGAATCTAGAAGACCTTCATGTTTTAAAAGACCAACTTTTGACGAATTCAACGTTCTAGGTCAAAGTTTTCCGTCATAATACGAGCATTTGACCCGTTTGCTGACGGAACCTCGTCATTCAAAAGGAAATAGGATGGGAATTGGGGGAATGGACTGACGAGATTGAAGTGTTGTAGAGGATGAAAAGACGGTGGGAATGAAAGGGAATGAAGATGGAAGGCGTTGCTACGCCGAGAGTAAGGGGAGTCGGCAAAAGGCAGATGTTTTATCGAGGAGTGGGGGTAGACGAGGGAAGAAGTATAATGCAAGGGGAGAGGTGTACAAATTGGAGGAACTATAAAAAAGGAGAAGAGGGATGAGAGAGCGAGAACCTAGTGGGGGAATAGCGTGTTTCCAAGGGGGGTAGGGTGGGAAATGATGTAAGGATAAGAAGGGCGAGATTGAGACTCGAGGGAAAAGGCGGGGTGGTCGGGTGGAGGGCATTTTGGAGAAACACGTGGGGGTGAGGTATGCGAAGGTTTATTATAAGCGAGGAGCAAATGGGATGGAATTAGCTTTGGTTGGAGCAACAGTATTGCGGTAGGAAGAGGGTTTCAACCCGACCCACCAGTATGAATTGAAGTTTCACCAATGATTAACATTTGAGGCACTCAGAAAATTACTGAAAAATACTGTATGGATTTGCAATCAATAGACGTGTAAGTACCAACTGGTTGAAAAAGTATTACAAAAATTGTGAAGATATTTCTTATACACCGATGTTTCATTATGACTAGTTAGACTCAATTGCTGGTGAAATTATTTTACCTCACTCAAACAAAACTACTTAAAAATGAGCAAATTACTGCAAATACTTGATAGATTAAAACTTTACAAATCTTTTCAAATAGCTCTTCTTCTAACTTTTCTGATTTCATGTTAAATATACGGATTTTTTATAAAAGATGTTTCATTCGCATAGCTAAATGTACAAAAACGTTATTCTCAAAAAAATTTATGAATTCACTTTTAAGCAACTATACAAATCTCATAATGCTCAGTTGCATGTAGCGAATGGAGACTTGGGATGGAGAGAGCACGGCAAGGATGCCCACGGTCAATTGCTCTTTTTAATATACATATATGGGGAAATAATGGAAAGGCACGATAAGGACTGCACGTATGAGTGGAAGTAGATGGTAAATGCATAAAATCAATTTGTGGATTCAGGAGTCATATTGTGAAAGGTAAACATGATCGCTTTTGTTACTTTATGTAACAAGGTATCATAAAATCAGTTAGATATGTAGGTGACCATGCTTTATATAGCCAGCCAACGAATGGGTTACAATCATTACTGAGCGCATTAAAAAATTATAGTAGAATGGGACGAGCATTAATGTAAGACAAACAAAGGTTCTGTGATTTTAGACCCGGAAGAAAGCTAAATAAAATGATAACATTCCTGGCAAAAATATGAGTAGGCAGAAGAACTTAACTACCTTGGAAGTGTTTTGGACCACGATAGTCAAAGTAGTAAGGGCGTCAGAAGGAGAAATACACTAGGTAATGAAACTTTAATAAGGAGAAAGGAGTTGATGACAGGCACATTCAGTAAGAATGTTAAGAAAAGACTAGTCAAAAGTTTAATTGGAGTATGTCTCGGTAAGACGCAAAAGGCTGGTCATCGGCAGGCGTAGATGTGAAGATTTGGCCATGTGGGTATGGCATGTGGCATGTGGGTATGGCATTGGCATGTGGGTATTGGAAAAGATAAAATGGACGAAAAGAAGGATATATGGAGAATTTCTAGGCATAAATGTGGAATAGAGGATAGCTGGGAACCAAAGGCGGCGGGAAAGGTGGATACAGAGCATTTCAATTGGGGAAGGAATTTCAAGGACTATGATAGAGGGGAGAACGTATAATAGGCTAGGTAAAGGGAGGAAAAGAATAAGTACTTTAGATTGAATGCTGAGAACTCGATATATATGCTAGAGAAAAAAGGTTTATTGTAACGTGGAATTGTGTGTATTTGCCTTGCCAGACAAGATAGAAATTTAGGAATATTTACTTTGTGTCCGTCCAAACTCTACCATAATCTGCAGGTTACCAAATAACAATGGAAGAAATTTCCGCTCTTTCCTTCGAATTCTCGTAAAGGCTTCGTACAAATTGTTGTTTAACTCCTTGTTACTACCATAAAAAAGTGAAAGTCGCACAAAATGCAACATTAATTTGCTAAACTAAGCTCATATCTGAATCAGAAATTATTTTTATTCTGTATTGAAACTGACCTCCACCAATGGGTAAAAATTATAAGTATTAACAGAATTTCCCATTTAAATAATTTACCCCTTATATGTACGTATCAAAAAAGCCTGTAATAATTCACAATAAAAATACGTCAATAATTTTATCGCTGTCATGGAAGATTGTGATGAGAATTGGGGTAATTATATTCCACTGTTTGCTTGGTTAAATATTGCCCATTGGTGAATGATTGCCCAATCCGGGACGTGACAAGATTCTCGTAAGTGCACAATTTCCTACGTAATTTTCTCCGCGATATGATTGATTTGCGAACAATTATTGGCTTTTCTTTGAACGATTAAGATCAGAGGTCATATTCGCAGGTCGAACCTTCGGTTGGGGTAAATAATTAAAATATGTGATTCAATGTGTGAGAAACCCAACGATAATTTTTGCCAAGCTTATAACGGAAGAGCCCTTCCTACACAACACTAAGTACTACAAAAGGAGCCCACGGGCTTCCTACACAACGAAGGACAACGTCTGCACCCTCCACGTGGCACACAAGTCGTAGAAATCGAAATACTACCGAAAGATACTCTATTCATTGCCGGTCTACTGACTTATTCAGTTGCGATGGCTGGCGTTCTAGCTTCTCGTACTCAAAGAGGCAAAATACTCTAGGCGAAGGCAGCCGGGATAGCGGGCAACGGACATATCTGTGCCCGTTCTCGACACCGAGAGATGTACAGTGGTGAGGCCTGAATAAAGCATAGAGCTGAGAGTGGCTTGAAGGGCGGGACTTAAGAGGAGGATTTCTCTATTTTTTTATAGAGGTGACGGTGAAAGAAAAAGTTTTTGAGGAAAGGAGGGAAAGGGGGGTGGTTTAGGGCGGTGTCGGAAGAATCGCGCTCGGCGGATATGAAGGATGGATTGTTTCGGATGGACGGGAGGGGAGCGGAGAATGAGGGGACGAAGAAGGGGGACGGATGCATAAGAGAGGAGCTGGAGTCAAAAAGGGAGGGACCGAGGGGTACGATAAGGATACAAAAAAGTTGCTTAATGAAATGGAAGCGAGGGGACTGCGGGAAAGATGGAAGATGGAGGTGACATCAACCCTCTCCTCCTCCTCCTTATTTCCCACACTTCCACCGCTCCTCCTTTTTTTATTCACCTCCCGCCAACGAAAAGATAGCGATTGAAATTGGAAAGATATATAAATATATATGTGTGTATATATATATATACACACACATATATATATATATATATATATATACATACATATATACATATATTATATATATATATATGTATATATATATATATATATATATATATATGTACACACACAGATATATATCCTGCTACATTAAAATATCTTGACATTGTAGATTTCCCTTTTCTCTTACAAAATCTAGTCATATCACCTTATTTTAGATCTAAAATAAATAAAAAAGAGACAGTGGTTCAATGAGCAAGTACATTCATCTATATTATACACAGTGAGCCATTAATAACATGAGCAGCATGTTGTTGGAAACCCCAGACATCAGAAGAATAATCTTAAAGAAGTGAAACCATATGTCCATATATGGAGTGCCATTAAATGAAAAACCTACGACAACTGTTGGTGGTTTAGCATGGGAAATATTGTGATGACTAACCTATCGAAAGAATAACGGCCCACTAAATCTACCAGCAGTCCATTGCTAATATTATTCTCGGTCGTTGTACTCTGCACATACAGTGTGGGGCCTAAAGACTTGAGTGTGAGTCAGGAGTAAGCTAGATTAGATTGGCCAGCACTCTTCGTAGATCTTATACCGCTTTTCTTTTATTGTGAGGAATCTAGCTTCCACCCTAGTGTGCGCGAATACCTCTCGATATTTTTCCTTTCGTCTCGTTTCAATTGTAACTAAAGCTAGGGAATATTCTTAGAAATTTGTCTGGTCCATAATTAAAATCTAGTTGTGTACCAAAATGTCTAAATATCATGAAACAAGTGTAAATTATTGCCTATTTTTCAAATGTTTATTTTACGTATTGACACGTACCCAGCGGATATCCAATATATACAAGCTCCTTTAGAAGTAAAACGATTATCCTAGTTCTCACACATTAACACAGTAATCAACCCGAAGGTCGGTTTAGTAGGTGATCGTAGAGATCACCCAGTACTAAGCCCTATACGGCATGTGAAATTCACACATCAAGGTAGGGGGGCCAGTTCCTTTCCCTGTGCCGGTTATGGTATCCCAGGAAGACCTGGTACCCGAAAAATCACTTTAGCTTGGGTGGAACTGCAGGTGTCCAGAGTGCCTTGCCCGGGAATGGAACCCGGGACCCTCCGGTCAGCAGTCTAACGCTCTACCCACTGGACTACCACAACCCACCCTAATTCTCACTACGAGCATTAAACGTTAAAGTTAAAGGGGAATCCTGAGTACTTTCCGAATCCGACGTACTCTCTTCGATTTCTTCGATTTTATTATATAATTTTGTGTCTCCCGTTTTGTTGACTGAGGTACTTCATACCATTTCTTAATTTTAATTTATACCCAATGCAGAACTTTGGTCACAATCAGATTTTCTGCTCCACTCCATTGAGTAACGTGTCACTTCTGGAATTTTTATTCCTGCGTTAACTACTTTTCACCTCTGGTGGATAGTAAAAGAAATCTTCAGGGATAAACAAACTAAAGCCACTACTTGAGTTCACCACCTGCACGAATTTCAATGATTTTCAATATAATTTTGCATATTCTATCACACCAAATTCCAGATTTCAATTGCTATTATAATTTAAGGGGTAACTTCAAGTTCTAAAATCTCCGAATATTTTCTAACCAACTACAGAAACCAGAGAGATAAAACTTCTGTTTCTTCTCAACATAATATCCCCGTCGAGGTAGGGATTTTTTAAAAATATCGATGGCCAACTATCTATGGCCAACGAGAACACTCCTGTATGCGTCCAATTTTTAACCATAATTTTGACCCATTAGACCATCACCGCATATCTTATTCATCTGAAAATTCATTTCAATGGGTTTTTAAACACTTAAGTGGACAAAATAGTCAATCGCATTGTTTTGCACACTTAACGACGTAGTATTTAGTATCAAAAACGCTTATTAGTCCTGAAGAATCTGACTCATCCTGCGCACCGTACAGTACAGTCATCTATTATTTTTTCATAAAATGTACCCCCGGATTCTAAGATTCGCCATATTTTTATATTTAACCTAATCCCTGAGAAAAAAATTGAGATAATGAAGTACCTAATATAGGACCTAGTCCTCGAATATACGTATATAATTCTAATATTATCAGATTCGTGATTGATAAAATTCAAAAACACTATTATAACAGAAGTAAGGTAAATTGTATTTATACAATTGAAGGTACACGTTTAATCAATAGAATTATTATTAGTTTGTACGAAAAATTATGAAATTACCTAGAAACCTTTTAATAGGGAAATGGTGGAAGAAAACAGCCATACATAAAGGAATGGAAAATCTACCAAATTAATTTAAAATGCTAAATATATCTCAATGTAGACTGAATGATAAAGAAACACTTGAATTAATGGAAAAATACAAACAAGTCGTTATGCTATGTAAATATTCAGTTCTAGGGTGGTCCCGGAGATAAATAATGCAAAGGCATAAATGTGCCAGACAGAAACAATTTGAAAGTAAGCGTGGGAAAAGGAGGAAAAAAGGAAAAAATATTCTTGCTGCCGTCTGTTGTGCGAATTTTTGTATACCTCTTTCTTACATTCTTAATAAATACCAGATTCCGCGGTGAATTAAAACATTCGCAGAAGTCAAAAGGGAGCCCTTCACGACCGATCTCTCTATTCCATCCCTCGCCTTTTTATATTCCATTCCCCTCGATTCTGGACATATAAGAAATGAGTCCCGGAGAAAATCTTCATTTCCTAATTTGTTCCGTTATATTGAAATATCTAAGGGCGAAAACATTTGGACCGTAAAAATGAATATTTAATATTTTAACGCAAAAATTCATTGTTCATTTTACTCGTTCTTTCCATTCAGTCCAACAGATGACATGAAAATCAAGGTTTACCAAATGAGTTAATTAAACGATATGCCATTAGAGTATACTGTAATAAAGTGAAACTCATAATTATTTAGCTAAAATTCAATGGAATTAGTTAAAAATATCGCGTGTCGTTTTAACTTTGGAAGAGAACGGATAAATACATTTTCTCACACACCTGATTTCCCCGCTGATGCTCAAGATACACATCTTGGCGATGTCGTGTTTTTCAAATCATTCAAAACGTCGGTGCTGTGGCTAAGCTATGGACCCTTTATTTCCCTTATATCACTTATGGGCTTGCTCCTGAGGGAATTCTTTCAACGCATCCTCCCAGATTTCTGCATCCAACCAACGAGACAACCTGCAAACCTCGGCAGTCCATAATTTGTCAGATATTTTTCATACTTCTCCTGATACCTACTATTATTTGTAACAATTTCTAAAACACCGAACATCTTACGCACAATGACTTGTGACCAAACTTTTAACTAATTACTTTTACCAATCTATGTTTTCATTTTCTCCCTTTCCTAACTTCTCCTATTTTCTTATATCGTCATTATCCCTGTCATTTGACATACTTAACCTCTTTTTATCCAATTAATCGACAACCTTGTGTGTCATCTTATACAATCCGCACTCTGTGCATGGCTCAGACTGAAATGAATGGAAATAGGAGGACGAAAACTAGAGCAGGTAGAACAGCTTACGTATCTCGATAGTGTTTTGGACCCACACGGTCAAAGTAGCAGGGACGCAAGGAGAAGGATTGCGCTAGGCAAAGAGGCTTGTACCAGGAGGAGAGAGTTGATGAGAGGGACGTTGAGTAAGGACGTTAAGAAAAGGTTCGTCAAAGCTTTGGTATGAAGCGTACTTACGTAAGGTGCGGAAAGGTGGTCACTGAGGCAGGACTATAGGCATAGATTGGAGGATTTTGAATGTGGGTGTGGAGAAGGATGGAGAAAATGAAGCGGAGAGATAGGAAAACAAATGTTTTGTATAGTGAGAGGGGATTGTTGGGAAAAATCAAGGAGGCAGTAAAAATGAATGAAAGGCTTATTAATTGGCAGTGGGGAGTTTAATAATGTATTTAGGGGAGAATTTTAGGTAAACGAGGATAAGATAGTGATATTGGACGGAATGAAGGGAGGAAGGAGATTTACGGAAATGAAGAGAGACTTGTAGAGTAGGATGTTGGGTTGCATATTTTTAGGAGATACATGTAATGTTCAGTTCATGAAATAGTGCAGGTGGAACAGTTACCCTACCTCGTAAGTCTTTTTGAGCGAAATGGTTAAAGGATATGAGGAGAATAATTGCGTTAGGCAAAGCAGCTTTCATAAGAAGAACATTGATGACAGGGGTGTTGAGTAAGAACATTACTGGCCGGTTGTAAAAACTTTTATATGGAGCGTGGTTTTTTACTATGTTGAAACATGGTCATTGAAACAAAATGATAGGCGCAGATTGGATGCTGTTGAAATATGGGTATGGAGGCGGATGGAAAAGGTGAAATGGACAGAAAGGGAAATAAACGAGGAAATGTAGGAAGGCATCGTGGGAGATGAGAGAGGAGCGTTGGAAGATATCCAAAGGGGTCAAAAAATACGAATTCATAGTTAATTGATTATAAATTGAATGTTAACGATTGGGATAAAAAGGAAAACTTTAGGAAAGAGAGAAAGAGTGGGAATAGGATAGGCATATTGAACGAAAGGTAAGGTTAAAGCAAGTATACGGAATTGAAGAGAGTATTAACGTATTAACGGTTGGATGTCTGTTTGTGTTTTTAATAGAAGCACGAGTAAAGCTCGTAAATGTACCCTTGTTTAAGCTGTGTCCGTTCAAATCATGTTTTAATCGGGAGAGTATCAATAATAACAACAATAATACAAGCTGAAAGAAAACGAGCATTACGTGAGCATATTAAAGAGTTCTGATAATCTTCAATCACGCAACTGCATAAATCTTCCTAAGATCAAATAAAATATTCAGCTCCTCGATGCTTCTTTACGCATCATGCATGAAGCAATGTGGTTTTCTACGAATTTAGCTGGCAATTATGAACCAACTGCTACACTATTAGTAGCAAAATATTCTTTCCAGCCGTAGGAAAAACTGTAATTTATGGTAACATCATACTTTTGGAAAAGAGAATTTGTTTTTAAAGTAGTCGCATGACCATCTACATGAGTACTCCCAAAAAACGCCTCTAACTGGGAATAAAATTGCGTACCCCTAGCTCAAAAACTTCACAAATTTACACCAATCTCTCCCAGCAGTACTAGGTAATTTTTTATACTTCTCCTTATAACATTGATGCGCTCCTCTGGAATTAATTTCCCTTTCCTTCCTGAAACCTTAAACAATTTGTTTTGACTGCACGAGATATTCTGCTTATCCATCACCTTGAATTATTAATTGCATTCGGAATTATTCTAGTATCAAATTGTCGGAAGTCCGAATCAAAAGATTGACATCACGTTGGTCATATAATGAGGAAATGGGCAATAGTCCTTTTGTAATGCCATGTAATAATTTATAACCTCAAAAAACATATAGTAGAAGAAAATAATCATTCCAAGTGATGAACGTTTTCTGTAGCGAGTGAGTAAATACAATAATCTCCTTTGTCCTGAACTAAAATGATTTCAAAAATGCACAAAAAGTAGGTGATGTACAGAATTCCACACTGGCCAACACTATTGATCAATTACCGAATTATGGCATGAATAAATAAAATAGCGATACTAAAATTTAAACAGTAATAAGACAGTTTTGTTAACATGTATTGATTCATTAATCCACTCAACACCAACAACAAATTTTCATATATTTAAATAATAATATAACTAAATGAATGAAAAACATAGCGAATTTAAGGTCAAAGAGGAAGGTAAAATGATGCGGACTTCAAGCAAAAACGTTTCCTAAACCGAAAATTGATCTGCGGACCTTCGCTTTCCGGATCGATGAACAGGCTTACTTGCCGTAACATTACTTTGCATTCTTTGAACATGAGTAAGTCTTCTTAAGTAGGATTACTTTAAAAACCTCGGCATCACAGAAATTGATAAAAGAGCATAAAAGTACTGTAGATCTATTATTACTCTTGGCATTCTCAGAGGTGTAATCTGGGGCAGGGTTGAAGACTAGCAGGTAGCTACTATTCAGCTCACTTTAACTTCCAAAGAGGCGAGTACATTAGCTGCATACAGGATTTCAGACCAGATCATTCTCGAAAGAAATAAACCGCGGGGAAACAAACAGTAGAAATATGCCTCCAGGTATGAAAGAACGAATGACCCGTGAGTTTGGAATGATATGTGAAAAACTGAGTTAGTTTTCCAATATGATAAAATGGCCAAATTAATACTCAAAATAAGGCACTGAACGAGTAATATTAATTCAAATACCTTTGGGATTAAAATCAGGCATCGGGGGAAATAGAAAAAAAAATTGCTACATGAAATAAATTTTAATATACTAGAAACATGTGAACATGAAGTCATTTTTACAAAATGTATTCCTTGATCAGCCTATTAGATTATTTTTTAACTAATTACAGTATTTTGTTGCACCATGATGGCATACGTAAAAATTCAATTCAAGTTAAAATGCAGACTATAGTTTCCATGGTAAAAAAAACTGCTCGGAAGTAAAAAATCATTCATAAATGGTCTGACTTATTTCAACGGCAAGGGACTGTAGATTTTGCTAAGAATAGCAATGGTTTGAACAGCATTATGTTTACGCGGATACACGTATCTCTGCTCAGGAAGTGTATTATGACCAACAAAAACGAGAAACTTTTTATAATACTAGCATTTATCGATTAAATCTGGTTAATTCAACCAAGGATACCTTTTTAAGTAATGGACAGATAAAATTTATTTGTTAATATACTTTACCTTTCTGAAATAAAAATGTCAGCATTCTACGGCAATAAATTTAAGCAATGAAAACAAATTTTTTTTACATATTTCTACAAACATTATTCTGTATTAATTTACTTAAATGACATTTATATTATTAAAATTAATTTGAAAATAATAATATCTAATCAGCCGTCTTAATACTGTTAAACTTGACTCGAAAACATTCAATAACTCAATAAGCAGACAAATAAATATATGAACAGAAAACAGACATAAACAATTTCGCTAATAACACACCTTGAAAAATGAACTAGTAGACCAAGTGAAGGGGAAAATATTTAAAATGCAAAAGGAAGAGCGTAAGCTAGAGGATGAGATAAAGGGGGAGGAAAAGAAATGATAGAACGGGCAAGGGAGTGGTATTTCATCCCCTTCTGCCCCAAACGTGCTGCTTCTCTCCGTGAAAAATGTACAGAGTTCGGGAGTATTGGCTTCGGTCTAAGGGAGGTGTTCCCACATATTCGGAAAGACATGGAGGGGTTGAAGTGTGTGGGTGGAATCCCGGGGGACATGAAGGGCACGTGGAATAAGGGATTGTGGAAGCGGAATCCATAAGAGAAGAAGGCACGCGGAGTGCGAATAAGGAAAGTACGCTGGGCATACCCTACCATACCAATCATACAAATTCCTCACAAATGCGTACAAATCCAAATTTTTCAAAGTTATTGCGCAGGATTCCAAATTGGAGGACTTGGATTGGATCTTCGGATGTTAGATGATATTTTTCAGTTTTCTTTCCAACTTGAAGAATCGATTCGGCCAGTTCCGATTACAGTACAATGATGTATTATGTAGGCGACTCGCTTACATATCACCTTTAATGAGAGTAATACTAGTACCACTCCATACACCTCGTCTAACCTTCTTAACTCTCCAGCTTTACAGTGAATAGTAGAGTATATTTCTAAAACTAAGTGGAAAATCGATTTGTGATCTCAATTATGAATAAAATCAATTCTAATGAAATTAAGAATACAAAGTAACTTTCCACTGTTCTTTATTAGCGTACTTAAGTACGCTAATAAAGAACAGTGGAAAGTTACTTTGTATTCTTAATTTCATTAACATGAATTTCCACAAGGTTGAGCCAGAAACAAGTGAATATTTAAAATCAATTCTCTTTATCAGTGCAAAAATTATGGGATACGTATTCCTGCTTTCATATGAATAATTCGCGTTGAAAGGTTAACGTTATTAAAAGTAATTTGTTCAGACTTCCTATTACAAATGCGCCATATGCATGTTGATTGCGGCTCTCTTTACACGGGAAAACCTCACGATTTTGATAATATATCCTCGGTTCAACAAGGCAATTGAAAAATTACTGGAGGATGGTGTATAAAAGCAGAAAGACTATTGATCTTCCACCGATCTGTGCATCGAGAGCGGAGATTAGGTTGAGGGTGTAGAGATAAGTTTATAAGGTAGGAGTGGAGAGAGCTGAAGGAGAGGTGACAGACACGTAAGAAAGAGGTTGTGCTATGATGGGAGCTGGAAAAGAAAAGGAAGATTGAGTTGAGTGAACGGAAGAAAGAAAAAGGGAAGCCAACGAGGGAATAAACGGGAGGGAAGGAGGAAAAGGAAAATTTGGGAGGAGTGCAGATAAGGATGGAGAGAGGGAACGATGGGAGGAAGACGTCAAGGTGAAAATTGAAAGGGTTCCTCGGTGGAGTGAGACGGGATTAGGAGTGATGGAAGGAGTAGTGAGGGGAGTTGCAGTGAAAGGCAAGAGGGGAGAAAAGAGAGGGGCAGGTGAAGGAAGAGCAAAAAGACGTATCCTTTTCGGCCGGGTTTCCTTATTTCCGAAATCTCCTTCTCTCTTTCCCTCCATCCTCTCTACCTCCCAAAAATAGAAAAGGGGGAGGGTGGGTGGGGAAAAGATAACTTTCCAAAAATTCTCATCCATTTTCATCTCCGAGAGAGCCAAGTTCGTTTTGATGCTATCTCTTACTACTAAAGCTCTCTCCCCTTAAGGTACCGCTCCGCGTACTTTCCCGTGCCCTACCTAAATTCGACCCCTTCTGGTGCCCCATCTGGCCCCCTCCGAGTTCCCCCCCATCCATCTTGTCTATTCCTATCTTCTGTGATCCACCATCCCCATTGAGTCACCTATCAAATTCTCACCATATCTATGCACATACATCTCTTGCCCTTCTCAAAAAATAAGAGACCACTTCATTTTTTAACACATAATTTAAGGGAGTAGGGGGGTCGTACAGGTTCCCCTTTTTCGACCCTTTAGCCAACGACACCTGATGTTCTTTACCAAAATCCAACTTTACCCGAAAACGAAGCTATGTGATCGATAACGTTTTTCTCCCTGCATTGAAACCTTTCAACTTAACTAAAACCTAAATGCTGATTGTTTTGTGTTTGCGTTATATGGAGAAACCAAACGCATATTAGAAGTTGGACTTCTCCAAGTGAAGACCTGGTCAGGAATATTCGTTTTGTGTAACGGTATTCCACTTTGTTATCACGCAATTAATATTCAAATTGCTTATGTGAATGTAAAAAGCAGAGATCCTAGAGAAAAAATAGATAAACTAAAATTTATTTTATAAGGTATTATTCCCTGGTAAATCCTTGATTTTACAATAAATTAAAACGCTTGTTAAGGAAAAGTTATCTTCTGATCTATTTGATAGCATGCATGAATTCATAAAATAGACTTTAGATCCCTGAGAGATGAAATATAATCCTTAAACCAAACGGAATAAGCCATGTATCATTTCAGATTCCATTTAATCCGTATTTGAGCCACTGTATGTACCAAAACCTAACTTCATTTTCCATGGATACGACTCTAATCTGAGGGGAAAGTGATACTATTGGAAATAATAATCGAATATAAAGTAATATTCATTTTATCGAATGTTGACTGAATTTAATGTTTACACAAAATCAGTTAAATCGAATTGCATTCCTAGAAATGAAAATAATCATAACTTGCCTGAAGGAAAAAAAGCGTTCCCGAAAATGATTTCTCATTAAAGTATTTTCATTGCATGACACTCAAAAGTTATGAAGAAGTACGTATTTAATAGATTTTTCATTAATTTTTCGATTTCAGGAAGAATTATGTATCACTATCTTTATTTAGCAGTTGGATGTAGTAGTCAAGCAGTGTATTCCGTAAGTCCCTAGTTTTTAATGGAGAAGCTTTTCTCCCAATCCAATGATTGGCCCTCATCAATATTTCCTCCCTAAAAGGCCAAACAATCCCCTGATCTGATTTTATCGAATCATTTCGTTTGGTTAACGTTTATTTCTTTACTTTCACAAGAGGGTTAGTCCTCGAGGTGCTACAAGAATCAACCTAAGCATTAGTAGAAGATACAGACCTTTTCGTCACATTCGCAAGAAAAGTTGAGGAAGAGGAAAAATTTCCTTCACCGGAGAGCATTGAGTGCTATTGGCGACCTGAGAAAGATGGATGGCACAGGCTTCGGAAGAAAGGGCTTAAAAGGAAGCAAACAAGGAAGTATTATCCTCTAAAACGCTTTGAGGAGAAGAGAGAATGGGAAACGCCAGGGTGGTTGAGATTGGGGACAGATTTCTTTATTCCCAGCCCTCTCTGAGACACATTCCTCCTATTTCAGTCCTATCCCCTTCCTTGAAAAGGGCAGAGTCGATCGGTGAAGCACCAAAACGGGTACGTACCTCCTGACCCGGGCGAGGAGATATTTGCGAGATCTCCTCGTCGTTATTTGCTTTCTTTCCATAGTGACGTTTGGCATTTTGTGGTGGAAAAAAATTGAGGATCTAACCCGATGTTGAGATTCTCAGCGAGCTAATTGGATGTCTTTGGGTGAAAAGTTTTACGTTAAGATAATAAAGGAAGATGGGAAATTTTAATCAGGACTTTCCATTTACAAGTGTTCCTTTTTCTTCAAAACATTCTAGAGTTTATTTTGTTCTTTACGATCAAGGCGATACAAGTTGAAGCTTTCTGGTATATTTTTTAAATCAAGTAGTATTAGATTTAGGGTCCCCTGAAAGCATCTCAAGTAGGGATCGGGTTACCGTTGAAAACTATTTGTCGTCACCAGAATTAGAACCCGGGGCCTCTCGGTGGGAATCCAGCACGTTAGCTACCGCAACATACTGATCCCCTTATAATACCAAGAATCGCTAAATTTTGCTAATATTTGATTAAAGTTGCCACTGCTTTTAAAATAGTCTTATTTCATTCCATATTCTGACTTGGAAAAAATCGTCATTTTCAAGGACCCTCGTAATCAACCTCCCCTGTCTGTAAATCCACGTATATCAATCTGTTTAACTTATTTAGGATTTTATTGGCCACTTTATGCGACCGCAGTCGGTAATCACCTCTCGCAAGGTAATTTTACTGCCAGGTGGTTTCATTTTCAACCCTTTATCTTCCCCGCAAATATTTAAAGCATAATGAACCTCAAGGAAAAATGTATTTCCTTGAAACTTTGTATACACATCTCCATGTCTGTGTCTGCGAAGGATTGATCATTAATTTAGGATAACACAATTTATGAATCAATAAAATTACTAAGATTAATACCGATGAAATAAGGTGAAATAAAAGGTTATTCAAAGGAAAGTAAAACAGAGAGAAGACTGAGGAAAAGACATAAAAAATTGGCTCAAAATAATAAAGTGACTGCAGATGACAGCAAGTGCAGACAATGCACCGCAGAGAGGGAGAGGTCAGGGTGTCTACTACATTCTGTAAATTCTCGAACACCAATAATTGGAACCTATGATATCAGACTATCGTGTTCAGCATTAGCAATAGTCGGGATATGATACGATATTTCTTTTTTTCCAGGCGAAATTTCAAACAAGAATAACATAGGTTTAATTGGAGGCAATGGTCTAACCCGGCTTGAAACAGTCTGTATCGGTATTCTGTTAAAATATTGGACACGTTTTATTAATGATTTCAAAAATGCAATAAATAAGGACTATAGGATAAAAAGCAGTTTAAAAAACAATGGACAAAGCCCCGAAAAGTCATTCAAGAACACTCAGTCAATGGATATAATAAAACGAATCTGTGATTATTATTTTAATACATTTCGGCTCAAATGTTATATAATTATTTCATAAAATTTCACAAAAGTGTAGAATACTAGTATAGTAGTCAAAATAGAGACCAAGAGACCTTAATTCGTTATACATAGGTGGTACGTATATAATTTTCTCATATAAATTGTGTTTAAAATTGATTTTCAACTACGTTTATTTTATTTAAATATCTCTCACTGCTATTTACAGGCTAGTTTTTTTATGGGCCTCTTTAAAACATTTTATTTTTACTTGAATATTTTGCGTGTGAATGTATCTACAGATTAATGAAAAAGTTTTCATGAACCTTATGCACATAATAAGAATAAACATTCACTAGAGAATGACTTCTTGGAATCATCATACTTCCCCTTGGAAGATAATTTTCAAATAATAATAAGCTTGTTGAAGTGCCGAGTTACACTGACTGAAGTTTAAACGAGCTTCTCTTGCATTAACTATAATACTCTTCGGATTGTACTAACATTATATATTTCGTAACGTAAATTCAGATAATTATTTTTATTCGTGAAATCTTTAAGAATTTGACCTTCCAGGGACCTGAAATATCTTGAAATATAATTCTGAAATATACGTTTGGCATATCTCAGACAGAATCAACCATAAAGTTATTATAGTGTCCACTAAAATTTGTGTCATCAGAAATAAACAATATAAGACATTAATAAGTAGTATGTACATTTCGACAAATTTAATAGTTAGAGCCTATATGTTTCGAATAATCACTAATAATCAAAGTGATGTTAACAAGTCGTTGTCTCGTTAAAGCGTACAGTGCACAGCTAGGCAGATGGAGCAAGATTCCTCGACATGTGTATGAATCTTTCAGCCATTAATACCAAGAATGAGTGGCTGCTTTATTCTAATTAATGAAAATTCCACCCTCCAGAAACCATCAGGTTGCTATATTTTGGAATAAATTTTTTATTTGGAGCTTGATAAAGAATTTCCTTTTCGTTCGGAACCATGATGAGTCGATGTATAAGTTACGGAAAGTTACAGGATTGTTTAAGGACTTCCCAAAACAGTAAAAATATCAAAATATTTGGACTGGCCCCTTTTTATTCATAAAAGTAAAATCAGCGATACAGATTAACCTAACATTAAATTTAAACACAGAATTTAAATAATGATACATATTTTTTACTTTGAAGTTTATAATTCGTTATTTTAAAAATTGGGAAAAATGCTTGGAAATATTATTTTTCTGAGCATCTGAAAACTGTTTCGAGAGATATTTGGTTTCATGTAATTTTTTGGAAAATGAAGCACTATGCCAATTGGAAGACCTACTTTAATTCTTTATAGGCTAATTCAAATAAAAAAATTTCGTTTTAAAGGCTAGCATCCAATTTTTTTGCATTATATAACTATTATTTATCATCCTTAATTTCAATCGTAAAAGACATTAAAAACAGTAGAAGTTTTATTCTAGGATTCTAGTAGCCAGTAGAAAATAAGAAAAGAAAAATTGTCTTGAAAGGCAGTTTAGAAAACCGTTGAAAGCACTCAGCAGTAAAATATTTCATTATAAGCTTGTGTGGCGTATGCTCCTCAAAGCATTTTCAAAGGAAATAATAAAAGTGGATTTTACAAGAATATGTGCCACTCTTTCAACCTAGAGGAAAGTCGTTGAAACCCCCATCGCGCATTTGCCCTTCACACTAATGCCTCAATAAACTTAATTTGATGGGGCATATCCATGACTGGCAAGTCACGGTGCAGTATTAAGATCATATTGCCTACATTTGAATTCTAAAGCAGAAAAGAGCACTATAAGGACTTCAATTCACTCCATCATAGTTTCAGCTGAATCTTTAGTTGAAATGTACCTTAATTTTTTTCACTAAAAATAAAATCGAATATTTTTCAAATAAAATGCAAATAAAACTCGAAGACTTTGCTTTTTCACAGGAAAGAATGTATTGTAGTCGATTAGTTTCTCTAACTAATCGATATTATTTCTAAATTTGGAAACGGAAAGTCTTTTATTCTTTCTTTGTGCTTAAGAAATGGGTTTCCACAAAGTATCGGCGCAAGCTATCTCTCAAAAAAATGAAATGCAAATGAATAAACAAGTATATTTAATAAGCAGCTATAGATAGATCAACGAAAAATTAGGCGAATAGAATGATTCCTATCATTGCTTAAAATAAGAATGGAGGCACGAATATTGACGATTATGTACCAAAAATTAAATTAATTTCAAGAGCCTTCCTAAGTGCCATAGAAGCCTATTTCTTCATCAATCAAGGACTTTCCGTTTTTTTAATAGATTTCCATGATATGAAAAGTAAATTAGCACATTGAAGTGACGTCGATTGTCTCGGTATTGTTAAAAAATACTTGAAAGTGTTTGGCAGCAAAGCACCTGGTTAAAAATATGAAAATGTCTTAGGCGAACTTGAGAAAAACGCAAATTTGTAAAAGGAACCAACGTGGAAGAGACAGCTTACATGAAATACTGTCCCATTGTTAGGCGTAGAAAATAATTGGGTACTCTCCCAAGTTAGGTATGGAAAATTTGTTGCATCCGGCGTTTTATGGAATGGAATTATTTCCTTTATGGAATTAACATGGCATATTTAAATGTAAAGACATAAAGTGGGTGGAATTACAAATTCAATAACTTAATTACATTTCAATTGGTATAGAAATTTTTTCACCGAAGAAATATATAATAAAATAATTTCTTTCATTCATGATAAAATAATGCTTAAATAATAAATTAGTTAAAATTTTCATAACTAGGAAATTTAAGGAGCTTACGTCTACTTAAGGTTATTCATTTTAGTTGCTATAAAATCCCCCTTCGATACTATTTTCTCGGAATCAAATACATCCGTTCAATGCACCTCTTAACTGTCATCCTCATAAAGCATTCTTAGTTACTTACGGCCCGAAAACGTCTAATGACTTATAACTTACCATAAGACTCGTACTTCCAGTCTCTTTTGTACGTTACTTCGTCACACATTGAGCACACATATAAACGTATATATATGTATATATATATATATATACGTTTATATGTGTGCTCAATGTATATATATATATATATATATATATATATATATATATATATATATATGTTTATATATATATATAAACATGTGTATACGCACACACATACACTTATATACAGGTATGTGCTCGATGCGTGAGAAGTAACGCATATATACAGGAAACCTGTAAAACGTATACGTACAAGAAATGTCGAACATTCCTTTGAACTCCTCTAACGTAAAGTTTTAAATATCAATACTTTCAGGATAAACTATAAAGTAATATCGTATTACACATTTTTAAGTAAAAAACTATTGATAAATTTACTCGTCTTCAGATTTTAAAAATGAAGTGGTGTTCCGAGACATTTTATGCATTTCAACCAGACGGAAGATATCCCAAATTCCTAATTTAACTCGCTTTCAGCGAGAAGTAAAACGTTGCGAGAGGGGTAAGATAAGTGACAATCAGTTGAAAGAAACTGGTTCAAAACGGAGATTTTGAGATCATTAACAGAAGCTTTTTGTGGTGAGTAAAAGAAAAACAAAATATTTTCTCACCAGCTACATCTGATTCGTCAGATGTGTTGCAAAAGATGAAAAGAAAAAAGAGAATGACGCAAGAAGAAAGATAATAAAAATATTCAGGGGAAGAAAATTCGAGACGGGTTTTGGGACCATGGGTACCCCCATCGTAAGACAGAAGAGAAAGATCCGGAGGCACCAATAGCGGAGCGAAAACGACGACGAGGTAGGTAGGGGGTAATGCTGAGCATAAAAAAGGAGTGGAGAGGAGAGATGGAGAGTGAGGAGCAAGAGAGGTGTGAAAAGAAGAAAGAACAGACGGTGAGCAGGGGGGACAGGGTGTAAGGAGAGTCTGGTGCGCTCAGAAAGAATAAAGGAAAGTGGTGAAGAGGGGTGAAGAAGAAATCTAAGACCAGAAGAAGTGGTTGGCGGCTATGGTGGCTGTGGCGGCAACGGAGAACGAAAAGTTCATATAATCCTTCAGCTGGGCGTATTAATTAAATTTCCTTCTGGTTCACAAAGAAATTCAATTAAGAAGTTAAAGCAGGAAAGTGGGGGAGAGGAGGAGGAGGCCGAAGAAGGAGGTTGCTTCGAGTTTACGGATGACTCCTCTCCACCCTACTCAAGCTTCTCCATCCCCTTCCAACGTTTCACTTGCCTCCTCCAATCCTCCCCTCCCTATACATATATATATATATTTTTTTGAGCCTGCATACGATTCCCGCCCACTTCCATACCTCACCCATGAGGCAAACAAGTTCCCCTTTTCCGTTTTCCCTTCAGAAAAAAAAAGAACGCTCGCATTTTTTCTGCCTCTTCTGATAGTTTACCTTTCAACTCACACCCTCGATCCACAGGAACCGCAGACCAACATGGCTTCTCCTCCCCCTGGTTCCTTCCCCGAAGCTTCCCCTATCCTTACTACTCTACTCCCCCTGTCTACCCCCTTACTCCCTCGTCCATAGTTTTTAAACCTTGCAGTACGAAATCCCCCATCTGTCCTTCACCCTTTTTGCGAGGGGGCGAGGAAAAGGGGAGGAAACACGGTCTGGAAACACCACACCACCTCACCTCCGCCCGACTTCCTCGGCCATTCTTTTGTTTCGTGGCTTGATAAACACGGATTATTCTCGCTCACCGCTCACCCCTTTATCCTCAATTTATTCTACGAGCGTACACTCCATCCTCCTCTCCACCTCCTCACCCCTCGGAGACCACCGCGCAGTCAACTCCGCTTTATTTATATTCTTACTGCTCTTATTTTGCTTGAAACCGTGTGAAGGGTGTCCCTATCTCCATTGACGTGGATTCTTGGGAAAGTTAGATATGCAAGCACGTTCATTCAGTGAAAAGAGGCTACATCCATAAGAATTCAATAATGATCCATTTCCTACGAAGAAGTAGTCGTAATTTAGGCCAAAATAAAGTTCATCTTTAATTCATATCCAGCAAATTTCAAGCTGAATAAGAATTTCTGCTTATTTTTAAGGCTGCCTGATTTCTTAAGACATTTGATCCAATTTTTTAGAAATTTCATCAGTTCATAAGCTTATCTTCCGAAAGTTTGATTGAGATGTCGGATTATTCAGTGATAGTTTATAGTGTCAACTTAGGATAGGCGGAGAACAATTCACATATACAATTTAC
The DNA here is from genome assembly GCF_022747635.1 of Hetaerina americana. Taxonomy (NCBI): domain Eukaryota; kingdom Metazoa; phylum Arthropoda; class Insecta; order Odonata; family Calopterygidae; genus Hetaerina; species Hetaerina americana. Next base: position 57,835,533 of record NW_027286070.1, read on the forward strand.
TCTTACATATAATTGGGTTTTCATTGGCCGATGATGCATAACAATGAATAGTACAACATTCAAAACCCAGACGATAAGAACGCGCGGTTGAGTTTTAGACGCCTACTGATAGGTAAGAAATGTCCATCTAAAAACATGCTTTTGTAAAGATGACTTGCCACTTGTTAAGGAACATGCAATGTGTACCAGAAATACCACCTCGGTTGTCAAATACAATTCAAGGAAGAGTAGAAATCTTCCATAACACTGGATTGAAGGTCGGATTCAGCTCAACTGAACCGTATTTAGGATGTTCGAGCATTTTCATCACCATTATCTCTACGGGCAGGCCATTGAAACGCCTAACATATCCCCATGAGAGAATGTACTCACGAAAAAGCATACACATCAACATATTTCGGCGCTAAATCTTCGCGGGTGTTGCGTCATTTCATCGCTTATCGCGTTCCCCTCCCTCACCTTATCATCCTTTCGACTCGTACCTCACTCTCCCACTCAACCCCAAGGGAAGAGGAGAAAGGGGGGATCCTGTTGGTCTCTCCAAACCTCTCTTCCCTCCTCTTATCATTCTTTCGCTCTCCGGTCGCCTCGCCTGAGACTCATCCACTCCGTTTATCAAGAATCCCCTTCTTTCTTTATACGCCCCTTCGGCTTCGCAAACGTCTATCCCTCTACACACACGAAAAAAACCTCTGCTTCACCAGTCCTCCCGCATCCTTCCTCCTCCCCCGCATCCCGATGTCGTGAGCCTTAAACCACTCAGAAGCGAGGCGAGACAGTGTGTGCATATATCCATCTCAGTCGACTTAAGAAACCTCCCTCTCACACTTCGTTCCGCCCCACCCCTTCATCCCAATTCTAACCGTATCCCTCTCCTCCTCTTTCTTCCGCCTCTCTCCCGCTCTCTCGCCACTCCCTTTTCTCCCCATCCCTCAAAGCAACCCTCCCTCTGCCAAACTCCACAACTCTTCCGAGCAAACATCTTCCACCCACCACTTCCACCGCATTTCGAAGGCGACCGCACCCAGAACCGTTTCCCTAACCCTTCATCCATCCATCCATCGCCTCCCACGTTCCTTCACATCTCCCTCCGCCTTTCTGTCTGCATCTTTCCCCCTACCTCCCTTTCCATATTATTCATTTTCTCCTCACGCCGTCTTAGTCCCCATTAACCCCTGCGAAACGCCTTGATTCTCCTCTTTTATCTCTTTCCCGCTTGTCCCTCGCCCTCTTCTTCCTCCTACTTTCCTCGTCGCTTTCAGTTTTCCACACCTTTGTCCTTTTCGGCCCTTGCCTCCTTATTCTCCTTCAGGTGGGGGTCGGAGGTCTAAGAGTTTACAATCGCTTGTCCCCTCGTCCTTTCTCACCCAACCAACATGGTTTACGGTTTTCGTTACCCTGGAATTTAATTTTGTTTTTTTGGCTCGCAAAGCTTTTGCCAATTTTCGCGGAGTAAGAACGTTGTTCATGGTCGACCCGAAAATTCGGTGTGCCGTGTGTGTGTGTGTGTGTGTGTGTGTGTGTATGTCTGAGGATGTTATACAACAAAATTATTTTTTTTATTTTCACCGACGCAACCTTTCGCTGCCTCACCATCAACTTACGACCTCATCTAAGAGCTCTTAGGTATGTTATTTAATGCGTCCAGTCGTAAAACAAATTATTAAATCCGCCAGACGACAGGAAAACGAATAGAAGGGAGGGAAGGCCTTAAGAGAATTTTATGCGTGTCATAACGAAGAATAAAAAACAGGTTCATTTCTGATGCCACATAAAGAAGTGAAGCTTTTTCAGCACCCTCCTTTTTAATAGTCAACTTTTATATTCTCCCCCCCAGAATTTGCCCTACTTCACGCGCATATACTCCACGGTGTAGCAAAATAATTTTATTCGATTTATTTTTTTAATTGATTGGAGTTCATGAAATTTAAATGAACATGAGAGTGAATAAATATTGTATTTATGACAATAATTTCATATTTTAGCGTAATAAACATAACTCTATTGTAGATGTTTCCAGGATTGGAGTGAATTACAACTTTCAACTAGTTTAAAGGTTACTTCCTCCAGTAGTATAAAAATTAACATACATTTATACAATGTGTATATACTATGTTGAATCGCAGAAATGTATATACATGTAACGCTAGTCAACTCTATGATTGCATATTTTCGACTATATATGTATTGTCAAGAATATTTGTTGAGTGGAAAATCTAGGATAAAAACTAGCCTTAATTACGAATAATTAGTCTATTGCTTGTGTATTTAAAAAAATAAACTTGAAATAACTTCTATGTTCAAATTGTCATTGTATCAATTGAAATATTTTCTATCGTGAAAAAGAAAACTGAAATGAAAATATAAAAGTATTGTGGCCATAGGTAAAAATCACTGACAAAGTAATTTTTTAGGCAATATAAATTAAGCATTGAGCTTTCATTGACGTACTAAACCCTTATTGCAATTTTTAGCAATCAGCATGATGTATTTTAATTAATGCTATGACCACTTATATAGCGCCCTTTAAAAAACCACAGACATCCTTTATCACGTAACCACTTCCTTTAAGAGCAACAACATTGCAAAAAGAACAAACCTGAGCTTTAAATCAGCCCAAGATTTCACGCCATTTAAAAGGCTACTCATTCTTTTCTTCTGCCAGGCGCGAGTCCTTTTGTCTCTCGGAGATTCAAAAGGCCGGCGCTTAACCTCTCGCGTACCCCTTGAAAAACTCCCACAGTCGAGCTACGCACAGCCTCGAGCCGAACCCCTTGTCAAAAGGGGGAATCTTGCCCCTACCTCATCCCAGCTCTCCTCGTCGACCGACCGGAATTCCTTCGAGTTTTCAGCCCATTCTTTGCGTAACCCTACACCAGCTTCCTTCCTCAGTCCCTTCCGCCCGAAACTCAGATTCCCTCTCCATGCGACCCCGAACCTTTCCATTGCTAACTGCGTAAATGTACGTTTTGATGCCCTTGGTTTTTCTTTTGCTCGAAACCTAAATAGATCAGCAGGACTCCCTCTCACATCCCCAACAAGGAAAAGAATTGCGTCCTTCGTAATTCCATATTTAAAAAGACTATTGTTCACGTGTGTAACAAGTCGGTAAATGCGCAAAGTCGAAACTCCTTGTATAAGAGTGCGTCGAGAATTTTAAAGGCTGTTTCACATCACCTCACTCGCCTATATTAATCGATGGATAAGTGGTGGAGTTATCCTTGAGCGGAAAGGCTATTTGAAAACGAAAAAACTGGCTACGCTGTTATAATTGTTTGCAGTGATTTCAAAAACGTATTTCTTAGATACCTTTATGGAAGCAAGGCGCTTATTTCGGGCCAAATTAAAGTAACTTTTCATCAAGGAACTGTATAATATTTTATAATTAATACATTTATAAATAAAATATTGAATTTTTGGGCAGTTGATCCATGATCTCAGTTCAACTCTTATTATCAACTTCGTTACACAAAAAGTCAAATTAATCGGAATAAAATTATTTCGATCATTTTTAATGAGAGAAACTTTGTATAGACATAAAGGTAGATACTGCAAAGGGAATGAAATATTTTCATATTCACATCAATTTTTCATTAAAAAATGGTTTATCACAAGTAATCATTAAAATAATTTTACGTGATTCCTAATTCAACTAAAATTTCTAGCTCTTAAATAACTTTTATGAACGCAATTATCAACCCGAAGTTCAGCCCCACCATGAATGAAAAAAATCACCGCATTTATATTAACTCTGGAAAGAGATCCCCTGAATTAACGTGAAAATATAAATTTAAGAGAAAAATATTGATATATCGCTAGGTTGCTCTAGTAATTTTCTGACATAGATTAAAAAATAATCATAGACAATTCATATCGTATTTTGTTTAGAGTGTATTGTGTTTGAGTAAATCCCTGGATTTACTCAAACACAATATGGCGTGTTTCTACATGAGAATGATACCCTCTGTTTACAAATTAACTTTTTAGACGAAATTGTTATCATTTTCAGCGTATTATGGAATAAAAACTGGCCATGTTGCAATCATTTCTACTGTTTTTGAATGCATATATTTATTGGTAAAATAATACTCAAGCGTATTATACGTTGGCAGGAAATTATATAATTCATAGTTATCCAAGTTATAATGATGGAATAAGAATAGTTCTGCTGGCTTAATTTTGTTCCTCATTGCAATTCCTCCTGCGTGTGGTATTAGTCTTACTTATCCCATAATTTTACAAATGATTGGTCGCTTTATTATCATTATCGCTCCAAATAAAATGTCTATCCCAATTTTTACAAAACCACGACTAAGGCTTACGTGTTAACTGCTCCCAGTCTTATATCCCCCAAAGGCGGCTTAAAGAGTAATATAAAGATGTAGATGACCATAAGGAAATTGCTTAATTTATTTCAAGTATCCCTTTTTTCTCGCACTGTAGATTCTTCTAGTCAAATGCACCTTTACCTATTCCTCTCGCCACATATATTTTCCCTACTTCCCTGCAGAATTGAAGCGGACGGAATTTTCTGCCGTGATATTCTTTGAGTGCATCGTTACCTCTCCCATGATCCCATTCTTCCTTAAAATCCCCTCCCGTCCTTCGAATCCAAAATCCCCCCTCGAAACCTCGGTAACCCCCTGAAGTGCAAACAATTCCCCAGCCCTACGCCCTCGCCCATGCCCTGCGGAATGTGTTCATATTCAAATTAAGATGCAGGGATCTCCCGGAGAATCGATCCCACTGAGAGTCCTTTTCTTAGGTATATTCTTTTTTTCATTTTTCTTAAAAAAAATTTGGGCCTTCCATTCATCTATCTCCTTTTTTATTTATTCGCCATCCCTTGTTCACGAATGAGATGTGTGAGGTCATGTTTTCCTCTCAGGACTCCGGCAAGAAAGTGGAGAAGGGCCCTAATTGCTTACTTTTTCCCTTACCCCTCAGGTTATCACTGAGCCATAAATGTGGGTTGATTTATTATCCCATCTAAAAGATAATATTTTGTCATTAGAGAGGGTTGTTAATGGTTCCCTTGGAGAGTATTAATAATATATTCAGGGGACCGTTGTCATGCAAATATTCAGTATAATTTCATAACTACTATCTGGGTGTGGTGCACTCGGAAATTGCAAAAATAAAGATTTCAAATTCGATTTTTGGAACATAGATCTCAGAATGTATCCTCTAGGAAGTAATCTCGCAAATTTCATTCAACACATGAATATAAAAACACAACGCCACGTTTCCATAAAATTAGCGTTTTCTTTAATTCAATGCTCTTCTTCCGGAGGAACTTTTCATTTTTTATCCCTAGATATAGTATTCCCTTGCTAGCCTTTGCATTCCCCTTACTCATGAGCGAGACGTTTCGCTTGCATCCGTATTCCAGCGTATATTATCAATATAGAGCAATAAAGCACTCTATGAGGATAGCAATCACTCTGAATGACTGAATTATGGACTCGCTCATGTTTTCTCTTACTACTACTTCTCATCTCTTTTACTTTTTATTCCGTGACTTATCTAATTTTTATGTCATTATTTTAGTAAAGTACGTCAATTTGTAAAAAAAAAGTGAAAATGTTAAGAAATTACAAAGCTTATACATCACAAAATTGTTGAATGTTGCCAATACCTGTCCATTTCACCAACTCTATTTCTTAAGGTCTATATGGCATACAATCACTTAGTCCGCATGGAAATTCATTTAACGAATTTTATTTTTTAATCAAAGAGTGTTGAGCTTGAGTAAAAATTGCATAATTATCAACATTTCAATGCCATCACTGAAAAGCGTGACAAAGTCTCTGGCCAATAAATATAGTTTCTATGAGTTCACGCTCGTCTCTAAGAAACCATGTTGGAGAAGTTAAAGACTTATAGTTATAATTTTACAAGTACAACACGCAATTAATGCTCGCTTTCATCCCTTTTTAAAACAATTATTTTTTTAGTTATAACGAAAAACAGTTAATGGGCTGGTGATAGCATTTTTTTATTGAATGTGTTGTTTCGAATAAATTTCATCAAAAGAGCTTCTAAAATATTGCGTAGTGCATATTTTTTAATAATATCCTCGGGATATATCAAAGTGAAAAAAATAAAACTGTTTTAGTCAGAATTAAAAGTTTTTTTTAGATAGATAATATTATGCTCATCTTTTCAAAGGAACTCAATTGGTTTTTTGCGTGCATTTATATTTATTGTTGTTGGAATATCGCCTTTTCATACCATGTCAGGCTACTTTTTACACTTTTTACCAAAATGCTCCGTCTAAATAATTAATTGAAGCGAGCTTCTTCAGGTAATGAATTATAATTTTGCATTTAAAATTAACGTCATGAGTATTGAAATGTTAAGGAGTGTTGGAGACAGGTTCTTTGGCATTATCGCATCGACTCCAGTTAAAATTATGTTCTCCGAGCTTGATTAAGTTACGAGTATTACATTAAATGCATATTGCAATTTCAGTTTTTCACAACTTTTATTAGTTTCTTTTATGTATTGGATTATATGTGCATGTATTGAAGTAATAACATTAGCTTTCAACGTAATCTACATGACAATTTACGATAGACAACTATTAATTAATAAATTTGTATGAAATAATTACTTAACTCTACTGTTAATAAAAGTTTCTCTTTTCATTCCAATTCTTGTCATTTTGCAGTACTCTGCCTCACTTAATAAACTAGATATCATTTCGCATACCAGTATGGCTGCCTTTGGTTAACGGGGTAAGCACAGGTCACTCACTATAACTAACTATTTGCCACACTGACTCAGTATTTACCGCATAGGACATACGAGGCCTTAGGGGCTCTACCTATCCCGTCGTTGTTGTTGTGGAACGCATATTGGAACAGTGCCGTAAAGCGAAAGCAAATTTGGATTTATGATTACAGCAAATAGTTAGCTGGTGTAGTAAATGTGTAGTAAATAGTCAGCGTAGTAAATCGTTGATAGTCAAATAGTTGTGTTCTAATAAGTAATTAATAAAACCTGCATGTTACACACTGCAAAAAAATAGTTTACAGCTTTTTCCATGAGTATCGTACGTGAGTTGAGAATCATCATATACATAGGCAGTCTGAATAGATTTATATTTTCAATTGATTTGAGTTATGATTTAACATTTTCAATTTCGCCCAATTATAAATAAGTTCGATTTTTCATTTATTCCAACAAACAATCCGCAATATTTTATAGGTCATTCCATATTTTGGAAAATTTCCACTAGTTAAATTAAAATGGTTAACTAGTAGCGAATACTGTGATTATTTGAACTTTAAAACACAGAAATTGTTGATTTGGCCGTGGTTTCAAGAGTTAATTTTCATTTTCATGGAATCAATAAGAAATTTTGTTTGTGCATGTAACCCAGCCTGTTGGAGAGGAGTGCTCGGTGATAGAGAAAATAAACCAAGAGTGCTTAGAAATGAAAGGGGAAGGGAGGGCAAAAAGGTTTGATATAGAGAACCGGGCTGATGAAAATTTACTTTTTCTTTGTCTATCTCTACACAAAATCGGTATTTCACTTCCAATCAAAGATTTCAAGTGAACTAATAACGACCCTTGATTGAAACATTTATTAAAATATTGCTTCGTCCGTTTAATACCATTAATAATGCATGAAGGCATAGAAACTTGATAATTTTGGGGAAATTAAAAAATTTAGATTATAACTAATGATAAAATTTATTTGAGGACAACCTCATGCTTTCGCTATTAGTGCTTTACAATTTTCCTGGAATTGCTTTATTACTGCTTTCGGGTAGTGAAAAACTATAATATAAGTGAATATCATAATATTTTTTTAAAGGTGCTTAAATGAGTTCTATAGATTCAGCAACGCAACCTATGGGTTAGCTAGAGGGTTACTCACAAACCAACGGAAGAGAAATTTCGGCACTCTACCCAGTAAAACACACAAGTTGAATGAAAATAAAAGGGATTTTAACCTTCCAAAACACCGATTCGAGTTAAAACTTACTCGTCCCCACCTGCTTTAACTCACCCTCTCTGATTGATTTTTATTGATTGAAGTAACGAAAATAGGAGTATTTCTTTTCAAATATTTACAGATCCATACCACATTTTACCGATTGCTGTGACTTTAAGTGCCACCAATATAAACCAGAGGCGTCATTTTCTGTCGTATCTGTCTCTCTCTGATCGTTATGTGGTATGACTTTAGTTATAAAGTTCAAATGCAATCTTTTTTTCCATAGGACAATTAATTTCTATAGAGTAATATCATTTTTTCCCTGACATTCAATAATTTTCTGATAAGTGCGTTTTTTCCGCTTTCGGGTGGAAAAAACCAATCCTTGAACATTTAAAGGTGCTCCGAATATTATCATAGATTCAGATTCAACAATTACATTTATTTAAAATTAAGGTATTTACCATACTTTTGAAGATCAATATACATACGCCTGATACTCTGCCAGAATTTACTATTGTATTAAACTCAACGTCTTTTTTCGTCCCTTTCATGAATAATTCGTACTATTCTCCAAAAGTTCTTTGCTTTTTAAGCACCCGCGTTGGGTAATTATTTATTACGAGCCTTGAGTATTTTATTATTAGCAAATGACAAGACCAACCAGACCAAAGAACGAGGCTGGCTCATTCCCGAATTCACCTCTGCCGAGAACGGAATTAAATTCGGCTAAATTCATTATCCTCAATGAATGCCACCACCTCATAATCTAAAGTCTTACGGGATACAATCCTTCAGGCGGGCGGACTTCGGGTGGGGGGAGGGGGTTTATGCGTAAAACCCCTAACCAACGCCCCCACCCCCTCTCTGTAACGCCATCCATTCCATTTCACCTTCAACCTTCTCCCACTCACTCTCCCCTGCACCTGAGCGCCCGAACTCCATCTCTCCCTACTCCCCAGCCCTCCATTCCCTTCTACCGAGCTCTTCCCTCAATCCCTCTCAATCTTCATCCCTCCCTCGTCCTCTCGCTTTCCTCTCTTCTTTCTTTCCTCCCTTTCTCCCTCGATTTCGCATCTCATACACATCATCACTCACCGTCCCCGCAAACCGAGCTTCTTTACTCATTTGAGCCCTCCGCCCACCCGAAACCCCCTATGTTCCCCTCCTCTTCTCATTATTCCACTCTGCATCCCTCTCTTTTCACCTATCTCAATGTATCCCTAGGCCACATTGTAAATCCCTATATTCGCCCTTCCCTTTAAGATCCTCGCTCGTGGTGGAGTGGTACGACCGATTTCTCGATGCGTCGGTTGGTGACGACAACCTGTGACACATTACTTATACGTGGAGGTTTTTCGTTTCCTTTCAAGTGATTTGTTTCCCAGCGGATGATCGGATTGGTGTGGTGTCTAGCAACCTGACGAGTCACGTCAAATGCCCGAATTCGATTTCGGTAATGGCCGGTTTTTTAGAGGCGTTCCGATCCTGGCCTGATATGGTGTGGGGAGCAATTCCAGTAAAGTAAGTGGATCACAAATTGGATAGGACATTTATCCCTAGATCCTCTGGCGCCTTTTTTTAAGAGTAGGCTAATGAGATAACAGGAAGTTTGTCCAATTTCCAGTAAATCGTACACCCATGCGAAAAATTAACCTCTCATTTGTAATTGTACGAATGACCTCAGCTCTAATTCGTCTCCCCAAAACATCACTACCGTTCCTCTGCCTCTCAAATTATACAAAATATTTTTCCTCGACTCCTTCTAAAGGTCAACACTTGAAAATTCTGTAAAAAAAATTGAATAAAAATTCCCTATTTTACTCTATCGGTGAATTTTTAACCGCCTCTAAAGTATCTGGATGTTTCATTTACTGCCAGAAAGCGACTGGTTTACGATTCACCGTCTAGTAAAAAATTACCCCGCATAGGGTCTGATCATCGGATAATTTTTAATATACTCGAAGATTCGAACTTATTAAGCACTGTTGAACTATTATAATTAAATATTTTCACAGCTGGTAATGTAAATAGATAAATATTCTGCCGACCAAATTATTTTTCTTAAGAACTTAATCGGTTACGATATCGCCACTGCGCAAACTATAAGCCTTTATTTAAGTGGTTGCTTCACTTATGAAATGGCATGGCATGAGAAACTTACCAAAAACTTTTATGATTGCCGGGGTAGCATTTTTGAAAATTAATTAAAACCTTTCCTCATTTAGAAAAGGAGCTTCTGTACTCCTATCTTATGCTATTAATTCCTATACCGTCCAAACTCATCTTCTTCAACAAGTTAAAAATATTTATTAGCTATACCAGTGTCACCAATATCGAAGTAATTTAACTTTTATCAAACTTTAGTGCAAATATAATAAAAATAATCCAATCCAATCAAAATAGCGCTATCCAACCTATTTTTCCTCTATTTGATATCTTTGAATTAACGTATGAATTGACTGGAATAATTGGTCTTATTTCATGACTTTGGTACTCATACATTCTCATAAAAAGAACTACGTTTTTAACTTAGGCTAGGCTCATTCCACGAAATGAAACATATAATTTGAAATATTCATTATAAAATAATAGTCAAAAATAAAATTTTCCGTCACATTGAAATAGTGCGACAATTTTATTATTAACAAAATTTTTGCGAGGATTGTTAGCCGATGTTTCATGTCATACTTTGCGAAACCAGCTGATAAATTTTCTCCATAGCTTTTAGTTCGTTCAGTGTTTTCCACCATAGTATATTCACCTACATTTCAAAATAATTTGCGTGTTTTACATGCTGAATCCGGCCTTTGTTTTATAATTTCGGTGTATCTTGGTTAATCTTTTCTAGACACGATGATTATTTGGTAGCCATGCGGAAAATTTAGATGCTTAAAAAGTTTACACTTTTACAAATTGGCGAAGTTTAAAGCAACAACCCGAAGGCACAATTAACGACTAAATAATTTGCTCGTTCAACATGAGGTAATTATGTGCCAACGACGAATGAATGAACTTTGTCTAGAATAATCGCTCTAACACTGACTGAAATTTCAACTAATGCATAAAATTAGAGCGTCATAATTATAAGCTTGAATTTAGGAGGGGCGGGAATGCGCTTTGTGCCTCATTCGTTTCTTTGAAAATTTAACTGTAGAAAATAAACAAATTTCAAATAAGCGGCCGTGAATATGCATGAAACAATAGGACATAGTATTGGTGCGCTCGATGGAATTCTAATCGTTTTAGGGGTAAAACTGTAACTTATTAAAAATAAATGTGGTGTCCACTGGTGATCCCTCCTAATTGGCGATGCAATTATTTCCGTGATTATCCAATTCGAGATAAATCAAGGGATAATAGTATTTCCAGGTTCTAAAGTTAATTATCGCCCGCTACCGATCTTCAATCCGACGGTCTACCAACCTCTCTCAACTTCGTGCTCGCCGCTTATCCAATTTCCCTTTGTCCCCTCATCGCTCCGTACATCTCTCCGCCTCACGTACAACTCTTTGACTAGGACACCACTCGCAGAGGTTTATTTTCCCTTTCACCTTCCACCCTTACCACTTTCTACCCATCCACCACTAATCCCGTCCTTCTACTCCGCAATCATTCCGTTTTCAACCAAATCCTATACGTGTTGACATTCATATCTTCTTCATCGAAAAGAATAACCTTTAAGTAGCCATAGGGCTAGATATTAGGGATTTACAAATACATATTGTGCATGACAAATACTGGTTAGCTAATATTACCTACTTGTGGGTACTCCATAAATACCTCAGCGTAAGCAACATAACATTCGTGTGGATAGATGTTAGCGATCTTTAATTGACCGACCCGTCAACCAACGAACTAACCAGGTCTATAAATGAAACAGAATTCAAAAATGGATTGGATTAGTTTATTTATTATTATTTATATAATATTCAAAAACAATTGGGCTTGTGGCACCAGTGGTAGAACTACCGATATTCTCAGCTGGTTCATGAGCCGAGGATAATACATCTTTTCTCCGGAAATAACGCTATGCATTGCGTTATTCGCCCGCTGCGAATTATTCTTGTCATATTGATTATTCAATATTGACCTAATTTTATGGAGAAAACATCTATTTTAAATTATTTTCATATGGAAATATTGAAAGTGCTGGACCCTTCCTGAACGATATAGTAGATGTATTCATTAATTGCCCGAGATTGCACGAGTATATTCATAAATGTGGGTAGTTCAAGTTATTTCTACTGAAATGTTGCAAAAATACACCAGTGCACTTTTGAAATTATTACATGCCTGTATAGCGGCAACATATCTAGAGCATACTCAATTCTGAAAAGAAAAAAGTAGCATTTACCAGTAAAATCAGAACTTACGAGTACTCCTATGCGAGTGTCATAGCCCTTCAGA